>NC_067418.1:35756248-36059279 GCF_009764475.1 Pristis pectinata
TTCCTCATGGAAGGCTTATTCAGAAAGTCAGGAGGCATGGGATCCAGGGAAACTTGGCTGTGTGGATTCAGAATTGGCTTGCTTATAGAAGACAGAGGGTGGTGGTAGATGGAGCATATTCTGCCTGGAGGTCGGTGATCAGTGGTGTTCCGCAGGAATCTGTTCTGGGACCCCTGCTCTTTGTGATTTTTATAAATGACTTGGATGAGGATGTGGAAGGGTGGGTTAGTAAGTTTGCCGATGATACAAAGGTTGGTGGTGTTGTGGATAATGTAGAAGGTTGCTGTAAATTACAACAGGATATAGATGGAATGCAGACCTGGGCTGAGAAGTGGCAGATGGAGTTCAACCCAGATAAGTGTGAAGTGATACACTTCGGGAGATTGAATTCTAAGGCAGAAAACAAGGTTAATGGCAGGAGTCTTAGCAGTGTGGAGGAACAGAGGGATCTTGGGGTCCACGTCCATAGATCCCTCAAGGTTGTTGCGCAGGTCGATAGGATTCTTAAGAAAGTGTATGGTGTGTTGGCCTTCATTAGTCGGGGTATTGAGTTCAAGAGCTGCGAGGTGTCGTTGCAGCTCTATAGAACTCTGGTTAGACCACACTTGGAATATTGTGTTCAGTTCTGGTTGCCTCATTATAGGAAGGATGTGGAAGCTTTAGAGAGGGTGCAGAGGAGATTTACCAGGATGTTGCCTGGATTGGAGAGCATGTCTTATGAGGATAGGTTGAGTGAGCTAGGGCTTTTCTCTTTGGAGCAAAAGAGGATGAGAGGTGACTTGATAGAGGTGTACAAGATGATAAGGCATAGATTGAGTGGACAGCCAGTAACTTTTTCCCCAGAGCGACAATGGATAAGAGGAGGGGACATAATTTTCAGGTGATTGGAGGAAGATACAAGGGGGATGTCAGGGGTAAGTTTTTTTTTTACACACAGCGAGTGGTGGGTGCGTGGAACACACTGCCGGCAGAGGTTGTGGGGGCAGATATATTAGGGACATTTAAGACACTCTTGGATAGACACATGAATGATAGAGAAATGGGGGGCTATGTGGGAGGGAAGGGTTAGATAGATCTTAGAGCAGTATAAAATGTCGGCACAACGTTGTGGGCCAAGGGGCCTGTACTGTGCTGTAATGTTCTATGTACGTTCATCAGAACTGAAACACCTTCGACCCTAAACTCAACTGGACAAGTTGCATAAACACTTTGACTACAGGAGCAGGTCAGGGGCTGGGAATGCTGACACACCAAGGCCGATTCACCATCTACAAGGCACAAATCAGGAGCATGATAAAATAATCTCAATTTGTTTTAATGAGTACAGTGCCAAAACTCTTAATAAGCTTGATACCATTCAAAATAAAATAGTCTACTTGTTTAGCATCCTATCAACTATGCTAAACATTCAATCTCTCTGTCACCAGTGCACTGTGGCTGTAGTGTGTACCATCTATAAAATGCACTTCAGTTACTTACCCAGACTACTCTGACAGCACCTCCTACATACGTGACCTCTTGACCATGATGGACAAGGACAGCAGGCTCATGGGACCACCACCACCTGCAGATTGCCCTCGAAGTCACACACCATTCTGACTTGGAACTCGATTGTCGGTCCATCATCATTGCTGGGTCTATATACTGGAACTCCCTCTCCACCAGCACTTTCAGAGTACCTTCACCAGAAGAACTGCAGCAGTTCAAGGTGGCTCACCACTATCTTCTCGTGTGCATTTGGGGATAGGCAATAAATGCTGGCCTTGCCGAAGATGTTAAAATCCCAAAAATGAATTTAAAAAGATATGCAGCAAAGTATTCCTTTTCAGATATGAAGAACATACAATTCACAAATTCTTTTCATTTATCATCCAGTAAAATAATTGCCAGGCTACTCTTTCAGATGGTAAACAAAAGAACATGCAAGAAATAGGAGCAGGAGTATGAGGTACAACCCCCTGAGCCTGCTCTACCTTTGAATAATATCATGGCTGATCTAATCTTCAGCCTCAGTTCCATTTTCCTGTCGAGCCCTATAGCTTAACTCTGCTGTAGTCCAACAATCAGCCCATCTCAGCCTTGAATTTACTTACTGACTCAGCATTTACAGATAGCCTGGTGTCTGTAAATGCTGAGTCAGTAAATAAATTCAATCCTCTGAGGGTATTAGTTGTGCAGTGGCTATGCTATTGGCTAGTAGTTAGAGGTCTGGACCACTGATGAAATGATGTAGGTTCAAATCCCATAATGCCAGCAGGGGAATTTAAATTCAAGTAATTAATAAATCGATAATTTTTAAGAAAAAAGTCCCTGTATTAGTAATAAGGAACCTAATGGGTTGGTGAAAACATCTATCTGGTTCTCATGTCCTTCAGGGAATATGCTGTTCCAACCTGGTTTGGCTTCAAAGTTATTCCAGACTCACCAATATACATGATTCTTAATTGCCTCCTCAGTTCAGGAGCAATTAGAGGTGGATAATATATATTTGTAGCGGCTGCTACCGCGATGTGAAAACAAGACACTAGTCGAAGGGTTTCAGAACAAGAACCGGTTTATTTTCCCGCCTTGCGCGGGCCTTTTAAGAGAGACTGTTCCCGCCCACTCAAAACGGCAATGACGTATACGCTATGTCATCAAACCTTTCCAGCACGCGGGTTCTCCCTGTCGCTCGGGGAAGACGAAGGCCCACCGCCATCTTGGGCCTCGCCGCTTCAACGACGCGCAACCCGACCGCTGAGCCGGTTTGCTTGCTCGGACGGTGAGTCGCTACACAAAACCCCCCCTCCCCCCTCAGAACCGGTGATACGGTCCCCAAGATCCGTGGGCTGTGTTAGCCGCTGCTTAGGAGGTCGGCCTCTGTGTCGCGGTACTGGAACCTCGACCGGTTGTTGTAGGTCTAAATGGGCCGGTTTGAGGCGGTCCATCGTGAAGACCTGCTCCTTGCCCCCAATGTCCAAAATAAAGGTGGACCCATTATTCCTGATGACTCGGAACGGCCCCTCGTATGGTCGTTGCAACGGTGCCCGAGATGTGCCCCTGCGAACGAAAACAAACTTACAGTCTTGTAGTTCTTTGGGCTCACGGGATGGGGCTTGACCGTGCCGCGAAGTGGGAATCAGTGCCAAGTTGCCGAGCCTCTCGCGCAGTCTTTGCAGGACTGCCGTGGGTTGTTCCCCTTGGTCCCAAAGGGCGGGTATGAAATCCCCTGGGACAACCAGGGGTGCCCTGTACACAAGTTCAGCTGACGAAGCGTGGAGATCTTCCTTGGGGGCAGTGTGTATGCCAAGCAGGACCCAAGGCAGTTCGTCGACCCAGTTAGGACCCTTCAGGCGGGCCATCAAGGCCGATTTTAGATGGCGGTGGAAACGTTCCACTAACCCATTTGATTGAGGGTGGTAGGCCTTGGTGGTGTGCAGCTGCGTCCCCAGCATGTTCGCTAATGCAGACCAGAGGCTGGAGGTAAATTGGGTGCCTCTGTCTGAAGTGATGTGGGCCAGAACACCAAAACGCGAGATCCAAGTTGTGAGCAGCGCCCAGGTGCAGGAATCAGTCGTGATGTCAGATAGAGGGGTTGCCTCTGGCCACCTCGTGAACCGGTCCACGATGGTAAGGAGGTACCGGGCTCCTCTTGAAACTGGCAGAGGACCAACGAGGTCGACGTGGATATGGTCGAACCTTCTACGGGTAGGCTCGAACTGCTGTGGCGGGACCTTGGTGTGTCGTTGGACTTTCGATGTCTGGCAGTGCGGACAAGTCCTGGCCCACTCACTGACCTGTTTGCGCAGGCCATGCCAGACGAACTTGCTGGCAACCAGTCGGACAGTTGATCTGATGGACGGGTGCGCCAACCCGTGTACCGGGTCGAAAACGTGTTTCCGCCAGGCTGCAGGAACTATAGGGCGGGGTTGACCTGTTGCGATGTCGCAAAGGAGGGTCTGCTGACCTGGACTGACTAAGAAATCTTGGAGCTGCAGGCCCGAGACTGCGGTTCTGTAGCTGGGCAGCTTGTCGTCGGCTTGCTGTGCGTCAGCAGGGGCCATGTAGTCAACACCCAGGGACAGGTTGTGGATGGTCAGTCTGGAAAGTGCGTCAGCAACGACATTGTCCTTTCCGGAGACATGTTGGATATCCGTTGTGAATTCGGAAATGTAGGACAAATGTCTCTGTTGACGAGCTGACCAGAGATCGGAGACTTTGGAGAAGGCAAAGGACAAAGGCTTATGGTCAGTGAAAGCGGTGAAATGCCTGCCTTCTAGAAAGTACCGGAAATGCCGGACTGCCAGGTACAGCGCTATAAGTTCCCGATCAAAAGCACTGTATTTCAGTTCGGGTGGTCTAAGGTGCTTGCTGAAAAACACCAAGGGTTGCCAACGGCCTTTGATTAGTTTTTCCAGTACCCCACCAACCACGGTATTGGATGCATCCACCGTGAGGGCGGTTGGGACGTCAGTCCTGGGGTGTACAAGCATCGTGGTGTCTGCCAGGGCGTCCTTGGCCTTAACGAAGGAGCCGCGGCCTCATTGTTCCAGGCGATGTCCTTGCCCTTACCAGCCGTCAGGGAGAACAAAGGACGCATGATATGGGCTGCTACAGGGATGAACCGATGGTAAAAGTTGACCATCCCAAGGAATTCCTGTAGGCTTTTGACCATGTTGGGGCGGGTAAAATGGCGGATAGTGTCTACCTTGGCGGGTAGGGGTGTTGCCCTGTCGCTGGTGATTTTGTGGCCGAGGAAATCGATAGAGTCAAGTCCAAATTGGCACTTGGCCGGGTTGATTGTGAGGCCGAAATCACAGAGACGGGAATAACAGTTGGCGGAGGTGGGAAAGGTGTTCTTGACGGTCATGGCTGGCAATTATTATGTCATCTAAGTAAATGAACACGAAGTCCAGGTCTCGGCCTACCGCATCCATCAGCCGCTGGAAAGTCTGCGCGGCGTTCTCAAGGCCGAACGGCATTCGAAGGAATTCGAAGAGGCCGAATGGGGTGATAATCGCAGTTTTGGGGACGTCATCCGGATGGACCGGGATTTGGTGGTATCCCCGAATGAGGTCCACTTTGGAGAAGATGCGGGCCCCATGTAGTTTCGCTGCGAAGTCCTGGATGTGAGGGATGGGGTAGTGGTCCGGGGTGGTGGCGTTATTCAGCCTGCGGTAGTCGCGGCAGGGCCTCCACCCGCCGGTGGCTTTGGGGACCATGTGCAGGGGGGAGGCCCAGGGGCTGTCTGACCTGTGGACGATCCCCAGCTCCTCCATGCGATGGAACCCTTCCTTTGCCAGGCAGAGCTTGTCTGGAGGTAGTCGTCGTACTCGGGCATGAAGGGGTGGCCCTGTGGTAATGATGTGGTGTCGCACCCCGTGTTTGGGCCTAGGATGTGTAAACTGAGGTGCCAAAACTGATGGGAATTCAGCTAGGAGCTTGGTGAACTTGTTGCCAGACAGGGAAATGGAGTCCAGGTGCGGGGCTGGTAGGCTGGTTTCTCCCAGGGGGTAGGCCTGGAAAGTTCTGGAGTGGACTAACCGCTTCCCTCGCAGGTCGACTAACAGGTTGTGGGCCTGAAGGAAATCGGCTCCTAGGAGTGGTCGGGCGACGGTGGCAAGGGTAAAGGTCCAGGTAAAACAGCTGCCGCCGAATTGTAATTGAAGTGTACGGGTACCAAAAGTCCATATCGTTGTGCTGTTTGCAGCATTGAGTACAGGACCTTGTTGCCTGTTACGAGTGTCGCGGCTGGTCGGGGCCAAAATACTGACCTCTGCTCCAGTATCGACAAGGAAACGCCACCCTGACTGCTTGTCCTGAACGAATAGGAGGCTTTGTCGGCGGCCAGCCGCCGTAGCCATCAGCGGCGGCTGGCCCTGGCGTTTCCCTGAAACTTGCAGGGTGGGAAGCATCGACAGGCCTCCGCACCCCACCTCTGATGGTAGAAACACAGCTGGTTGCCAGTGTCGTCATCTGTGTCTCTGGGGTGTGGTTGCTCAGTTGCTGGGACTGCTTTAGGCAGGTGTTGGGCTCGCGGCCTGGCGATTTGGCCGACGGACGAACCGCTCTCACGTTTGGCCTTCCACAGGACATCTGCCCGGGCAGCTACCTCACGTGGGTTGCTGAAATTGGTGTCGGCCAACAGCAGGTGAATGTCATCGGGTAGTTGTTCGAGGAAGGCCTGTTCAAACATTAGGCAGGGCTGTGTCCCTCGGCCAATGCCAGCATCTCGTTCATTAGGGCGGATGGGGATCTGTCCTCCAGGCCATTGAGATGAAGCAGGCGGGCGGCGCGCTCACGACGGGAGAGGCCGAAGGTCCGAATCAGAAGGTCTTTGAAAGCTGGGTACTTATCCTCCTCCGGAGGAGAATGGATGAAGTCTCCGACCTGGGCGGCTGTCTCCTGGTCCAGAGAGCTGACCACGTGGTAGTAATTTGTGGAGTAGGAGGTGATCTGCCGAAGGTGGAATTGTGCTTCGGCCTGGTCGAACCAGACGCTGGGACGAAGCATCCAAAAGGTGGGCAGCTTGAGTGCCACTGCATTGGCTGCTGCGTTGTCGTCCATTGTGCGGGTCCAAAATCCGTTTGGACCGTCGGGGTCACCAATGTAGCGGCTGCTACCGCGATATGAAAACAAGACACTAGTCGAAGGGTTTCAGAACAAGAACTGGTTTATTTTCCCACCTTGCGCGGGCCTTTTAAGAGAGACTGTTCCCGCCCACTCAGAACGGCAATGACATATACACTACGCCATCAAACCTTTCCCGCGTGCGGGTTCTCCCTGTCACTCGGGGAAGACGAAGGCCCACCGCCATCTTGGGCCTCACCGCTCCGACGGCGAGCGACCCGACTGCTGAGCCGGTTCACTTGCTCGGACGATGAGTCACTACATATTGTTTATTAATTTTCTTATTGTTTGGGGGTTTTTTTCTTTCTTTTATATTTTATAATAAATATTTTCTTTCTTTTATATTATATTCATTCACTAAGAGATTGTTGGATCTACAGATTTTTTTATATACTTCATTGTTTTTTATGATTATCCATGCCATGATTGTTCTTCCGATCTCTTTGTATTACATGTACAAACATTGATGTTATATATTAATCTGTATTAATTTGAAAACTAATATAAAGATTGAAAAAGAAAGAGATGGATAATAAATTGCCAGCAATATCCACATGCTGTGAATGTCTATCTATAAATCTTTCTCATCTTAAATAGCCCACACTTACTCTGAGAATATTTTCCCTAGTCTAGACTTCCCCTCCAAGGACCCTCTTCCCAGCAAAGCAGGGCAATTCCTGGATATATTTGAAGTTTTAATGAGCATTCAGTTATCATCACATGTCAACTCTGTCAATACCTATATGATTCAATGAGATTCCTTTTCCTCTAGATTCCTCATTCTGGAATCAACCAAACTTATCCTTCATTAAAAAAGGTCTTTAAGACTGACCATAGTACTCCAGATGAGGTCCCATCAAACCCTGGTACAGTTTAATAAGTCTTCCTTACTCCATTCTCCACCCTTCTTGCAATAAATTTCAAGATGCTATTTGCCTATTACCTATTCTTGCTAGCTAACCTTCCAAATGTCAACATTCAACAATCTCACATCATTTAAGTAATGCTCTGTCTTTCTATTTTCCCACCAGTGGATAACATCCTACTTCTCATCAAAGCCCTTCTGCCCTTCTTTTGTCCACTCACTTCATCCGCCCATAATCCTTTGCAGACTCGGTGTCATTCTCACAAATTACTCACTTAACTTTGCATCTTCAGCAAATTTGGATACAGTATACACAGTCCCTAGCTGAGGCCTCAGAACTAATCTGTGAGGTACTCATCTAGTTACAACTTGCCTATTTGAAAATGACCTATAATACAATAACACAATCATTTACAACTGGCTCCATGGTAGAGAAGTGGGCTTTGAGGAACATTTTTTTAAAAATAAAGCTGAAATGGTTGGTCACTGACAAGCTCTGGTTGGTCAGTGGTTAAGCTTGGCAAGTCGTCGTCGTGGCTATCCCTCGACGTCGAGGATGATGGTCTTCATTCCATTGATCTACTTATGGGCTCTCAAGTGGCTATGAGTCCAACCTTGGCTCTGAAACTTCTTCTGCATTCAGGACAGGTAGTTCCAGATGGCAGATCAGGCTTTGGTTGTTGCTGCCTCTTTCCATCTTCTTCTCTTTTCTTCTAATTCTGCACATCTGTTGCGAAAGACTTGAGAAGTAGCCCACAGAGCAAAGACGCCTGTGTGTGTATTTGTTTAACGTACACTTGATGTTGCACTACAAAAAGTACACAATACTTCACAAATCAACCAACTGACTCCAATGGCATGGGAACTACGGCGATTGGGGCTGATGGATTTGTTGCAGCCTACATCTGCCTTCACAGCCATTGAGTTCGAAGTAACTTTGTCCGCCTGTTCCACCGTTGAGGTCTTGGTTGGATTTTTCTTTGTCAAGGACCTCACCACCGACCTTACCGCCATGGGTGACCCCACCAGGAGCATAGCTCCAGACAGCATCGCTCTCAGGATCTCAGGACCACACAAGCTTCTCCACCACAACAAGGTGACAATCCACAGAGATTGTCCATGGCAATTACAAAAAAAACTTACAACAAACATAATTACATCAAATTCTATGGCACTGAGTTCTGGTAATTCAACCCAATAGGTCCATGTCACTGCTTATGCTCCACACAAGCTCCCTCCCACAATTTTATGCAATTCTTGGCATTAAAAGCAGCCCTGTGTATTTAGCCATTTGTCAAGGGACAACTGCTCCAATTCTCACCGTGGTAGATAGCATGTACTTAATGCTGACAGATCAAAAAGCAGATTGAGACATCCCAACTACATTACGATTTATTGGTGAGTAACTGAGGGTTAACATCTCTTGCAGGCATCCATGTGTGCTCAACCTCATCTACTTTCTTTGGACTAGATTTTAACCCAAGATCCAAAGGCAAACAACAGTGTGTTAATTGACTGCAATCCCCAAGCAGAAAGAGAGGGAACCTCACTCATTATTTTTTGGTCTCAGCTTCTACCTGTAGAAATTCATTTCCTATTAGAAATGGCTGGTTCTTTTCATCTGTTGAGCTGACTGAAAGACCCACATAAAACATGAATTGATTTTTACCCTTCAAATGTTGTCATGTCTTTCCAAACTTGTTCAGAACCAGAGTTGGAACTTCCTTGGAATTTCCCCCATTCTGCCAATATTTCTGGCAGTGAGAGAGAATCTGTTTACACACCACAAAGTTATGACACTGGAGCAGGAGCAGCTTTGATCAAATTAAAGCCTTCTTCATATTCCAGCTTTTTCATATTTGAGATTTCTAGCATTCATTCTAGGTTTTTCTTTGGAATTTGTATAAAGGTAGAAGTGCAGAACTAGGTTGATGCCAGTTCCACTCACTCAAACGGGTCAGAACCAGATACACGAGATTGTGACAACCAGTATATGATAATTGCTCAGGTCTATTAACAATGCACAATATAGCAACGTGATGGTCATTGTGAGTGTTGGGTCAGCCTGGTCTTCACAGTTTTTGGATCACAAAATCTGTTTGTTGTTCCAAAGATTTACAACATAAAACCAACCAGATTTTGGAGCAAGCTGACAGTTTCATTCAGAATCAAAGACGGCTCTGGTGGAAACTAATCATCCTGATGGAAACCGAGGGTTATGTGAGAACTAATCTCCCACTGGGAGGTGTTTGCCTCTTCAGACAGTTCTCAGTAAATGGCTACAGCTGAAACCTTAACTCAACTGTTTTCTCCATTGATGCCCTCTTGAAATTTATCAGTTTGTGTTTCAAAGTAACTAACACCATGTTTCTCAGTTTTCCTTCTCTCCAGCCATAAGTTTTTAACATTCAAGTTTCCCATCACAGCTCCATCATTTGCCTCGCCCGTTCCCTCTTTCCGTCTTTGCAGTATCCTTTGTCATGCAAGGAACTGACTGAAATTTTAAAACGTTTCCCCACCCTCAGGAACCCGGAAATCTCCATCTGAATAGCAATCCTTCCACCAGCTAATCACAATCTTGGCACCATTTTTAATTCCCATGTGAAATACAATCAGCCTCTTGTTACTGCAACCTGCTGACCTACAGCCAGCAGCCAATTGACTGGAATGTACATCTCGCATTGAGGCTCCTGAATTCTAAATTTCTCTACTTGTTCCTAAGGAAAAATTAGGCAGTTCCATGTTTTGTGCTCACTTAAATTAGTCTATCTTTCTTTTCTGAATGGCTTTTCTGTGATATTTAAAATATTTTTCATTCTTCCAAGTTTTACATTCTGCATTATATAATCAGAGGTTTCGGGCCAAGTACCTAAAGCAACAGCAGAGGTTCCATGCCAAGTGCCTGATGGAGCAGCAGAAGTTCTGTGTCAAGTCCTGGTTTGGATGTCCTCCATTTGTAGTGTAATAGCCAAACTTTCCACCACAGTGAACATAATTCAGTTTCATGAGACACCCACTCAGTGGGGATTTTTGGATAATGATAAGGAGCTGTAATCCAGTTTGGTTTTCCCCTGTGAAGCCAATTCCAGCTTCCTCCCACTGCTTCGCCTGTGGGCAGTGAGTCTGTGCACCACTAATCTATAAGCCAAACCTATAGTTTTTCAATGTTGCAATGCAGCCTTGGCGTAGGAGGTGGAGACATCCGATACTTGCCCGAGACATATAGTGCAAAAGGAGTGGTAATAGATAAATGGAGCATTCAATTCCAGGAATCGTCCCAATGAACTAATCGTGTTGTTGCAAAGGTATTCACATGGAGCGAGCAATACCACACCCGTAAACTACATTACTAGTCTCAGATATTACTCAATGCACATATTCCTCACTCACCTGCCAACAATCCCTATTGATCATTTCCTCCAATGAACCCTCACAAGTTTAGTATTACTCCAACACACACAACTATATCTTGCATAGCATGTACACACCGTCATTTATTCAACCTTGAGAAGGACATCACCTGATACTTTGCATGATAATCAGTAACACAAGAGCACTAACACATGGCCTTGCTCTTGCAAAACAATGTGGTGCACAGCTAATAGCTGTAGCTAACAAGCCAGGGCATGCTACTGCATCACCTTACCCCAAAGAGGGGCCTGTACTCACCATCATTGGAATAGCCATTACTCAGTCCACAGTCTCATATCACACTTCACCAAGTTGCAGAGGGTCCCAGTTTTCAGGTCTTACCTTCCGCCTGCCTCCCCGTCACAACCCTATCCTTGTGCCTTTCTCATCCCAGATAGACTGAAACAACAACTTGGTCAGATGATGAAGATGCATAGTTACTTGATTTAGCACACTTGCCCACCAGATGAAACATTGCGACTGGATGTCCTTTAGAGATTAGATTAGAGACTTTATCTGCATGAGGTGAACCACTGGACGGGAGTGGCCTGAAATGACTGAGAAGGCACCAGCTCCCTGGATGGATGCAGTGCAAGCTGGTACATGCCATGCATACTGTCACAAATGGCAGGTTCCTGCTACGTAGGCTCAGCCAGCTGTTATGAAAGGTCAGCTTTCTGTTATATAAGGTCAGATATCAGTGGTCCTAAAGGGCTTGGAGGATATCAAAGTCAAGTTTATTGTCACATGCATGAGTACATGTATGCAGAGATGCAATGAAATCTTACTTGCAGCAGCATCACAGGGGCAGATAGCACTAGATACACAACATTCACAAGAAAAACATGAACTATATACATTTCTTCCAAAAAAGAACACAATTAGAACAAAAAAAATCCCACTGTAGTAGAAAGTGGTCATCGTGTTGCTATATCGAGGTAGTGTTCAGGGTTGTGCAGGTTGGTTCAAGAAATGAATGGTTGAAGGGAAGTAGGTGTTCTTGAACCTGGCGGTGCGGGACTTCAGGCTTCTGTACCTCTTGCCCAATGGTAGCTGTGAGAAGATGGCATGGCGTGGATGGTGAGGGTCTTTGATGATAGATGCTACCTTCTTGAGGCAGTGCCTCATATAGATACTACCAAGGGTGGGATGGAATGTGCCTGTGATGTATTGGGCTGAGTCCATTACTCTCTGCAGCTTCTTACATTCCTGAGCATTCGAATTGCTGTACCAGACCATGATACAAAATATTGTGGTACTAGAAAACTCAAGTCTTTTATTCTGGAAGAATTCTTATGGACTGTCATTCCCATTCATTTTTAAAGGACAGGCATTTTACTATAAAAGCACATATTTTTAGCACAAAGATTTTCAGCAATGACCTTCCTTCTATGATAAGGTCTGATGCGGGAAGATTCACTGATGATTGCACTATGTTCAGTTTCATTTGTAACTCCTCAGATAATGAAACAATCTGTGCACATATGTAATAAGGCATGGCCAACATACAAACTTGGGCTGATAAGTGGCAAGTAACATTAGCAACACAAAAGCCAGGCACCTCCTCTTGACAGTCAGTGATACTGCCTGTGTTGAAACCCCCACTCCCAATATCCTGGAAGACCATCTTTAAGCAAAAATTTAACCAGTCTAGATACATGTTCTGGCTTCAAAAGCAAATCACCTGCTAATTCCCCAAAGCCTCCACAGTGACTCCAAGGAACAAGTCAGGAACATAATGGAACACACTTCAATTTGGCTAGAGGAATGCAGCTTGAACAACATCCAGGACAAAGTAGCCCACCTGCTTTCTTCTTTTGGCTGTTGGCTGCTATCTTTCTTACATTAATTTTGGTTAGTCACGTCCCTGACTAAATATTAGCTTTGCAGAGATGTACAACTTGCTGCCTTTTTCAGGTACCACGTGAGAATGTCAATCTTGATTCTGTCCCTGAAATTATTGGATACCCTACTACAATCATTTTACACTTCATTTCTCCCAAATTTATATAGTCCACACTCCAAGGTCTGTACTTCACTATCTTTCTGATCGGTCTTTATCTACATCCCCATATTTATTGTACCTGTTGGACAGGATCAGTTTCAGAAGATCCTCATTCTCTATTTCACTTGGGCTCCCCTTACATTGTACACTGTCACACCAATGCCATTCCGATCCTATAAAGGTGTAACCAAGGCCAGGAGACAAACGATCCAGATATTCCTCCCCCCACTCCAGCAGCAAAAACAGGGTGAAGAAAGATACCTGCAGTCTGGGTATAGAAAGAGAAAAGAATAAGAGAGAAAGCACATCAGAGGCAGACAGAGCCAAAGACAGAAGGCAATGCCAACAGTTGGAAATTGTGCATGAAGGAGGTGATGAGATTTTCAGCAAAAGAAGATTTTAACTGAACAGAATATAATACAGCAGAGAGTTTCTTACAAGTCTACAAACTGCACACAAAAAATAATGAAATTCATGATTGGGTGACTTCTGGTAGATTGTTTTGTTTGTCAGCTTAGTTTGTCCAAGGATCATGCGCTTACTTCGTGGAATTGTGGGCTAGATATCAGACAGCTTTTGTTTTTCAAAGGTGATTAGTTGCAATGTATTGCTGGCTTGTGGAATATGTGCTGACATACTGCGAGCTTTCTAGGAGCTGGACTACTTCGGGGCTATCACCAAACAGAAGGAAACTAATCCAGCAGTTGATGTGCTTGCTAACAATAGACTGGTTTTGATCCACCTGAGTGGATGCAAGAGGAATATCATTCTGAGTTACATGGGCTCAGGGGAGGAAACAGGATGTGTTTAAACATAATGCTCCAAGCTTCATCAGTATCAAATGGGTTTCTTGGACCATCTGGTATTTTCCTGGCCATCATCCATACATTTTTCAATGTAGAAATCTACAGAATAACAGCTACGTTTTATCCACTGAGGTTTAATTTAATTTCAAACTAATTAATTAATGTTTTAATCCGCACTATCATTATTTTGTACTTAATTGGTGCCAAATGTCCAAATCATTTGATAAGAATACTATAAATTTGATCTCAGATACCACAGAACAAACAGGAAGGTGATCATAGTGGAAGCTGTTATCTCAGTGAGACTTCGCATATACAAGCAGTGTGATTCATATATCACTGTTGACACACTTAATGCTTTTAAGACAATCATGACTACACTACCTTTTATCAAACAAGAAAGAATTACCTTGAATATACAACATATGTTAGCATTTCTGAACCTTAATGCTTAATTTCCAAAACTTTATTTTAAATGGAAATCTGAAGCTTTGAACAATCATCACCTGTTTTATTAAATTTACCATTCAGCAGGCCTGTCATTACACTCCAGATGTCACACCTTTACAGAAATTAAAAACACCAGTAACTACAGTAAGAGCTTCCGAGTTTGATCATAAGAATTAAACCTTTTCCAACTTGAACATTTTTCAAGGAAGCAATTCAAATTTGCTTTAGGTGATATTGCTTTAAGATGCGATATATTATTCTCTTAAAGAGCCACAGTACCATACAGATTGTGTATTATATAAAATGCCATTCACAGAAAACAGTACCACAACAAGCTGGGAAAGACTATTAAACCTACAATACTCAATGGTCAGGCACACTTTGTGCAGGGGCCTCCTGCTACAAAATTCCATTGACTTTACTTCAGGAAAGGGGGCGGTATACATGCACCTGTCTACATCAATGGTTCTGAGGTCGAGAGGGTTGACAGCTTCAAGTTCCTAGGAATGAATATCACCAATAGCCTGCCCTGGTCCAATCATGCAGACGCCATGGCCAAGAAAGCTCACCAGCACCACTACTTCCTCAGGAGGCTAAGGAAATTCAGTATGTCCCCTTTGACACTCACCAACATTTATCATTGCACCATAGAAAGCATCCTATCTAGATGCATCACTGCTTGGTATGGCAACTGCTCTGCCCAGGACTGCAAGAAACTGCAGAGAGTTGTGGACACAGCCCAGCGTGTCACGGAAACCAGCCTCCCCTCCATGGACTCTGTCTTTACCTCTCGCTGCCTTGGTGAAGCAGCCACCATAATCAAAGACCCCACCCACCCGGGTCATTCTCTCTTCTCTCCTCTCCCATCAGGTAGAAGATACAGGAGCCTGAGGGCAAATATCACCAGGCTCAAGGACAGCTTCTATCCCACTGTGATACGACTATTGAATGGTTCCCTTATATGATTAGATGGACTCTTGACCTCACAATCTACCTTATTGTGACCTTGCATCTTATTGTCTACCTGCACTGAACTTCCTCTGTAGCTGTGACATTTTACTCTGTACTGTTATTGCTTTTACCTGTACTACCTCAATGCACTATGTACTAACTCAATGTAACTGCACTGTGTAATGAATTGACCTGTATGATCCGTATACAAGACAAGTTTTTCACTGTACCTTGGTACAAGTGACAATAATAAACCAATACCAATACAGCACCATGGTCAATAGAATCATCTTAGCTCACCTCATCCTCACAAAGGCCCTTCCTCAGTCTCCTGCACAAAACCAAAGGAACTCTGTGGATTGCAGACAAGTTGCCCTAAGGGACATCCAAGATGGGGATGAGGATGGTGGGGAGAAGATTGAAGCTTCAGTTAGTGAGTGGAAAATCAGGTTGGAAAGTCAGGATAAGGGATGGGGATGGTGAGGTCATGATCACCTACTGTGAGGGGGGGGCGGGGCGGGAGGAAAAAGGATCAAGAACACAATTCTGATGTTGGGTATCACCGATGGGGCAGGGTGTTTGAGAGAAACCCACAGCAAGGGGTAATAAAGTTTAACATCTATTTGGGTGATTCTACCACGGCCTTGGACCTGATTGGGAGATCAGCTTTAAGGTAATCTGAAGGACACTCACATGCATTGTAAAGCCCTGCTCCTGCCCAAGTCACCTGCCCCATTCACCACCATCTGAATTTTTCAGATGTGGCATTCAAGCACGTGTTGTACACCACTGGATGTCACTGCACAGAGCCAGGTACCTCTTCCATGAGAGCACAGCTCAGCCACGGAGAAACCAGAAGCAATTTGGTGACCTATGCTACAGCGAGTACCTGATCAACTTGGCGACGTGGTTGTTGATTAAATGTTTGTATAGAACCAAAAATACTGCACCACATATAAACAACTCTAAACCTATGTTTTCCTAAGCAACATCAAAGACTTTCACTATAGTTATTTTAAAAGACAATATTCTCTTTACCCAACTCCTCAAACAATTTAAACTTACAAATACATGGATTTCTCAGCCAATTTGTAACAGATGGAAATAAGCAACCAATGGTTGTTCACCTCTGTCCTGACTGCATTAATTATCTGATTAAGTGAGCATGGGTGATTAGATTCAGCTATGCAGCTTTTGGTGTGGGATACAAACATGCATGCAAAATCCCTTCAAAGGAAAATGTCTAGACTCTGCTTCTCCTTCATCTGCTCCCTTTCTGTCACCATAATCCAGCTGCCAAAGCAAAAACTTGGGTCACCTGAGGTTCACTAGCACAACCAGAGGATTTAGTGTGTTTAAGCCTGACAGCGATATGCCATGTGGCATTTCTGTATCATTCTCAAAATGACTGATTATCTTTCTCAAGTCCAACCCTTAAATTTTATGTTTAATTGTCATTTTCTTCCTTGGGCAGCAACACCAATAATTAAAATGAAAGCATATCACCCACGTTGCTCAACTGTTAACAGTTCCATGTGGTTGACCTGTGCAGAGCAGAAAAGCTTCAGGTTTTCTCCATATTGAACCATCTCTGCTTGTGAAACAACTATGACATTACCCTTGGCTTCAGGGCCCCTCAGGAGAGAAAAAATGAACCATAAATATTATTGGATCAGAAGTAGACTATTAAAGTCATCAAACCTGTTCCACCAGTGAATTAAATCAGGGCTGATCTAACCTCAAATGCATGTAACCACCTTCTTTCTGTCTCTTACCCAAGAAAAAACTATCAAAATCAGTTTGGAAAATTTCAATTGATCAGCCTCTGTGAACTTTGAAATGTTCCACATTTACATAACTTTTTGTGCAGGGAAGTATTTCCTAATTTCACCCCTGAACAGTCTAGCTAACTTTATTAAATGTTGGATTATTCTGGATTCTTAATCAAAAGAAAATATTTTCCATTATTTAATTCCTTTAATGTTTTAGAGATATTAATTAGAACACCCATTAACCTGCTAAACCCAAGAAAATAAAAGTCACATTTATTTAACTTGCCTACATAATATATCCCCTTAATCTCCTGTTGAATGTCCATTTTACTTTTTCCAATGATAATGTATCATGCCTGAGTCTAGTGATCCCAGGGGCCTGACCAAAGTTTTGTACACCTCAAGGAGCACTTTACACTTCTGAAGTCTACCAACAGGATGCAACATCCAAACCACACCACCAACCACCACCCCCCCAACTGCCAGAGGGCACCCACATCAATATAAATCCCAATCACAGGAAACCATACAGGTGTGTGTATCAAATAAAGAAAGAGAGTGCAGGATACTTTTATGTTTGGCACTTCAGGATTCAAGAAAAAGGACAGGGCAAGACTCAACTGGAACCTTTTGATACTCAAACTCAAGGTTTCTGAAGAAAATTAGATACTTGGGTGAAGAGAAATACTCCAAGCTTCAGAAGGGAAGGCAAGGAATGAATGCAAAAATTTAACTTTGCATTTACATGATATAATCCTGATAACTACAGATCACCAAGACTAGCAGTAATATTGGCAAAACTACAAAAGATCATTAGCAAGGACAAAACTATTTCTCATTGGAGAAACGTATGTTAGTGAGGTTTAGTCAATACAGATTTATTAAAAGGTAAGTCAATCTGACTAGTCTGATTAAGTTCTTGGATGAAATAGAGAGATACAATGAAGTTAATACGTTTCATGCAGAAACCTTTGAAATGAATTTGATAAAGTACCACATAATACATCTTTTTGGAAAATAAAAGGTCATTATATTGAAAGACATGGTAGCAACTTCATTTGGAAACTGGTTAAGAAATAGGAGGTAAGGAGATTGGAAGGAAGTTAGGTGCCCGGGGAGTTGGTAGTGGGATAACTGATTGTCTTCCTTGTTTAAATAGCCCAGACTTGGGCACAGCAGTAAACATTTTGAAGTGTACAAATGATACAGCACATCACTGTCGTAAACAATTAATGGGATAGGAACAGATCTCACGAGGGCATGGAAATACTGATGAAATCCATAAGTATAAGGATGCAAGATAATGCTGTTTAAATATGCATTAATACACTTGGGAGAAATAGCATGGATAAGATAGTATTCAGTAAGTGGTACCACTTGATGGGAGCACAATATCAGAGGAATCCAAGGAGACATATTCATAAATTCTTGAAGGTGACAGGACGAGTTGACAAGGTGATTAAGAAAACATATGGCATACTTGGCTTTATAATTTGTGGATAGAAAAGTAAGTATGTCATGCCAAACCTGTTAAGCCTCCACTGGTGTACTGACTACAGTTCTGGATGTCACACTTTATGAAGACTGTCAAATCCCTGGAGAGGATTAAGAGGAGGTTCAGCCAAAAAGAGAGACAGGACTGGGAGTCATTCTTTTAGCAGAGGAAGTTAAAGGGCGATCTATGAAGGTTATCAAAACTGTGAGGGCCATGATTGAGTGAACAGGGATGAATTATTTCACCTGGAAAATAAGTCAATAGCAAAGATAATAGATGTAAAATAAACAGCAAAACAAACTTGAGGGAAAATGAGAAGAATTTCATCACAGGCAGGGTTGGCAAGATCTGGAATACACTGAAAATGAGGTAGAATCAGATTTCACAATATCCTTTTCAATGCACCTGGACATGTATTTGAACAGGACTCATTTGCGGAACCAGGGGATCTGAACAATTATTTCAAAGAGTCAGCCAAATCCAGAACTGCCAAATGGCCTCTTGCTGTAAGATTCCATTACTTTCCAAACTGCACCATCCCTAGCACTGCCTCAGCTGCAATGAGCTAACTCAGCACAGGACAGAGACTTGCTTAGCAACCGTGACACACTTACCCATGAATTTATCAAGAGCAGCTTCAAAAGAAGATTTAAGAGCTCACTAAAAACTACATGGGCAATGACAACATCATTCAGTTTGGGTAATTGCACCGTGAAGTTCAGGGCCAGGAACTCTACGTCATCACTTCATCTGAAGAGTAAGAGGAAAGGCTGAATGGCATTTCAGTTAAATCACTAGACCAACAACCCATTTCATTTGCCTGTAATTTACCAACTGAACGTCTCTTTCTGCCGACTGTATAATGCCCAAATGGGTTGCTGCCAAGATGTGTTGTGCTTTCACTGATGACTCGCACTATTATACAACCAAACATATTTCACTGCAGCTTTACAGGGTGAAATTCTCCACACTCTGCTGTTGTAAGATTCCAATCTATAACAATTTTAGAGCTTTCTGTGGTGAGCACAGCCCACAGCACATAACTGCACATGATTCAACCATTTTCAGAGGATGGATGGTAGCTAACTATAATGTTACTCTGAAAATCTGCAGCAGTCTATTGAAATGCAGCCTCAATACTTTCTTAGGGCAGATCAGAGTCTTACTCTGTATATAATCCTTATTTAACAAATCCAGGAGCGCTGTTGAGCAGCATAAAAACAATTATATTCAAAGTGTGCTTATAGTCTTCTGACCAATTTTATTTGTCCATGGGATGCGCTGGTCAGTGATGTGATGGTGGTGAGTGAGACAGAAGATCAAAAACATGGGAGGGAATGGAGTGAAAAACAAAAGGTGTACACAATTACTTGAAAGAAGATGAAGATGTTGCCTCTAAATTCATCAAAGGAAAACATGAACTATAAATACAATGCAGTTTATGTGGTTACTGCCAAAACTGTCCAACAGATTCCAGAACTCTGATGCAACAAAAATAAAATTTTGAAAATCCAGTCTCAACTACTGGAGCAGCAGATGTAACTAATAGAAAATGTAACCAAATTGAAAAGAAAGCATGAGAGGAGGAGGTGACTCATGAATTGTTCAGGCAATTGGGGATCAGCTTGAATCAAGAGGATAGATCCTTTGGTGTGTTCTTTCATAAAGAAACTCCTACAGCAAGAGCCAAATGCATATTAGCTTTCCAAGGGATTTGAAAATGATTTGCAATGCAGTGCTAACATCGTGAGTGATTAAAAAAAACATTACCTTTGATGAAAGCCCTGAGATACCTGATAACACAACAGTAGGCATCCTTTGCATTCTATGAAAATGAGAATAAAATTGGAAGGAATGCTGGAAAATCCTGTATGGAAAATGTGTAAGTAGTTGCCTCTCTCTCTCTCTCATGGTATTACCTGGAAAAGTTCCCTACACATTAGAGAGTCTGAACATTTATATACATTTTGGCTGAAGTTTTATGATAACTGAAATTAACTGCTTTTGCCAAACACTTAAAAAAAACTTGAAATGAACCAAAAGTAAAATCTGACAAATCAAATAGTACCTATGCTACACCTGAGATGAGAGCATTACAATAACACTTAATAGTAAGAATCCATCCATTGTCTCAAAATAACTCAGCAGAATCTATTCAACACAATATATATTCAGGGGTAAACAGGCCACACAAGTACAACATTTCGATAGATCAGTTCATAAAGGGAATATTGCATCAAGATCCTATGATGCAATCCATGATGCTTAATCCATGAATGAAGCACTCAGGTCCAATTCCAAATTTACAATGAGTTGGCTAATCTCAGGATGTAATAATCTGCCAGAACTCCAAATCCCAATCAATATCCCGCTAAAAGTCCAATCCGTTAGACTTTGGTTATGTACATGAAACATACTATCTCCCGTAAATGAAGAGCCTGGTAACACACACAGTCCAGATTCACATAAAGCATGGGCATCTGACAGACATCAAGGGAACTATGCCCCAACAAAAAGACAGCATTTTCAGAAGAAGATGAGAATTGGGCAAAAAAAAATTCTGGTTATTTGGAAATTGCAAATTTCTGATTATTAGCAATAATCCACTCCAGGGAAGCTTTAATTACGTTACTATATTGTAACAGTAAAATAATAATTTTATCCAATTAAATGGTACTTAAATGGGTTAATGTATGTCATAACTGAGAAAGACAATTTTTTTATATAACATAGGATAAGAGCAGTTTGGAGATCGTATTCTAAGGCAGAATTAATTTATTGCACCACCCACTGAATAATGGTGTCTGAAAAACATCATTTTATTGTATGGTATTCTTGGATTTGCCAAGATTACAGTGAGTATTTTTGGAACTGCAAGCTACGAATCCATGCACGCTATATGAAAACCACAATAATCGCTTTGGAGAATACGTTTAATTATGTATTTTAAAAGAACCCGTTTCCCAATTATGTTCTATTTTCACCAGTAGCAATTTAGTATTCACATGTAGACCTGGCCCGGAGTTGTAACGCAAGCAGCTCGCCGCCTCAGAGAGCAGTGCTCCACAAGCACAGTGGCACAGATTCAGATGACCGAGAGTAACTCTGGATTCTTGAACTCAAGTAACCTTGAACCCCTGCCAAAAACCGGTGTTCCTACCGTGCCTTATATCAAGAATTCTTCAAATGTGTAAAGCAACTTGCACCGATCTGGAGTTAAAAAAAACTGTAATTTTGTAAAGTATACCAATAAATCTTCTCAAACTCAAATATTACGACGAAGAATTGTTGGACCACAATACACCAGCACAAGTCGCAGAAAATGGTATGCGTTTACTTGACACGCGTTCAGCTTCTCTCTCACATACATCAAAGTGATCTCCTTACCGTGGCATCCTCTCCGGCATAGTGACTGATAACCCGTATCCCTCCCGGATGTTTTAGAGCCCAGTTGGTGATGTTGTATACTTTCCTATCGATCACCAGCCACTTGTCCGTCCTGCTATTGTGCTTCTGAATCTCTTCCCACGTGTAAAGGGTTATCTTTTTCTCGCATTCTCCCTCTTCTTCTCCTTGTTCTCCACCTTTCCCCATACTGGCCTTCCTCTCCCTCTCCTTCCTTCACGTTATACTCTCTCTCTCTCTCTCTCTCGCTCGCTCTACCTGTCCTCTTGGCTTTAGCGCTTCATCTTATATTTCCAGCCCGCCCAGCAACACCCTACAAGAATTAACCATTAATACGATGCTGTATCCTAGGTGATCAGCAGAGTTTTTGGGCCAATCAAGTCGCTGTATCACAGCTCTCGTCTGCAGGCATTGGTTCAGTCCTGATCTTTCGAACTAGTTGGGGGCTGATACTTCTCTAAGAGTTTTCAAGCGAGCCTCAGTCCGACGAGATTGCGGCCAAAGCGGCTCAGTAAAGTTCCTTTCCCGAATTACACAAACTGCTAGTCTTCCCAGTTCAGTTTTTATTTCTTCCTCCATTGAGTCCGGACATACGGGAACGCTTCACAAGCAGGTTCAAATGCTACCGACTCGCTGATTAGTTCGCTGGTCCGGGCACTGAAAATTTGGATTCTTTCTACTCTGCGCTACAAATTATAATTCTATTTATGCTAATTTATCCACCTCATTGTGAAACTAAGATACACTTCCCAGCCCGAACTATTCCACATTGTCCGATGGGAATCCATCTGTAATGGGCCACTATCATCTCCTTACTGCAAAATTATTAAAATGCCATTCAAGTTGTTGACATTTTGATGAGAGTATTTTTTTTGAAAAGCCGTCTATTTAATTGATTTACTTTCATTATTGCTACAGTGAAGCTGAAACATGCAGGTTAAGAAATAAAGGAAGTACAAAGCTGCAGATGCTGGAAACTTGAAACAAAAACAAAATACAGGAAATACTCACCAGGTCGGGCAGCATCTGTGAAGAGAGAGAGTTATTATTTCAGGTCCATGACCCTCCATCAGAACTAGAAAATTGAGAAAACAAAACTTCAGATGCTGGAATCTAAAACAGAAAATGCTGAAAGAACTCAGCCAGTCAAACAGCATCTGTGGAAAGAGAAATCAGTTAATGCTTCCTCAAAATAAATCTCAGAGCGTCCTCAGGGTCCTTCACCCGAAACATGGTTTCTCTTTCTTGAGATGCTGCTTGACTGGCAGTGTTCTTCTAGCACGTTTGGTTTTGAAAAATTGAGAAAACAACTTGCAGAGAGGGGGGAGGAGTGGAGAGGGGATGTCAGGGAGGGGGGAGGAGTGGAGAGGGGATGTCAGGGAGGGGGGAGGAGTGGAGAGGGGATGTCAGGGAGGGGGGAGGAGTGGAGAGGGGATGTCAGGGAGGGGGGAGGAGTGGAGAGGGGATGTCAGGGAGGGGGGAGGAGTGGAGAGGGGATGTCAGTGATAGGTTGTCAGACCAAGGTTGACCAGGTTATGTTACTGCTTTCCGCGCCAGCAGCTGCAGAGAAAAAAAAACATAAAAAAAGGTGATGGAACCATGAAGATGGAGAATACGGATGTTGGACAAAAGAGAATGTTGCAAGTGCGCAGCAGATCAAACAGCTGAGTTATTGGTGCAGGTGGACGATCTTTCAACAGAAGTGCCCATTTCTGACACAAACGGGAAAAACCAGTTATCTGAGATGATCTCGAGTCTTCAACGTGCCTAGGCAGAAGTGCCCTGAGCCTACATTGGATGTGGTGGATGCTGGCATGAGGTTGAGGAGTAAGTGGGAGGGAGTATGGAAGAAAGAACACCCGAGGGGGATTTTAAATGATAATAGACCTGTACGAGAGGGTTGGAACAGCAGCAGCTCAGATGAAGTAGTTTAAAATGTTTGTCAGTGTAATGCTGCCAATGGTTTGTTACGCAACAGTACTATTATTTCACAACTCTTGGCATTTAAGCACAGTAATATAATCTTTCAGCAAAGTATCTCAAACAACTAATCAAAGTTGCGATGATTTGTTCTCTTCAGTTAAAGAGATACGAGTCGTCGGGAACACAAGCAAGACTGTTTGTTAACGTGACATAGCAGGGGCACAAGAGTGTAGTTAATCAGGTTGAAGTCCGCGTGGGAGTACTTAAGGGCTGGCAGTGAGTAAAAGAGGCTTGTACCAGGAACAGTTCTGAATATTCAACGGACTCTCAAGGCCAAATTGCTTTTGGAGGTGGAAAGTGTGTGTTGAATGATCGGGTAGTTAATGTTAATTTGTACCAACTGCAAGAGCATAAGAGTGATAGTTTTCCAGAAGAAGCATTATAATCTCAGACCATTTATACATAAAACAGATCTATAAACAAAGGGGAGTTGCTGCCATTATCTGTTGCACGGCAGAGATCAGAAGAACACAGGGAAGCAGTCAGCGCCCAGACAGGAAACTAAACTCCACGGGCGAAAGAAACCTTGCTTGCCAAGTTTGCCCGTCTGTAGATAATGGGGACGATGTTCCGCTCCACAATCGCACTGACGTGTCTGTAACTGGCAGCGAGCGGAGGATCGGTAGCAGGCCGTGATACTGGCTGACCAGAGCAGCAGCTCACTATGGCACTATGGAAAATGACCCAGAGCTACGAAAGTGCCGAGCAGTGCGGCGACGTGAACAAACCTCTTCCCGTCTCCCTGCAGCCAGAACACAGGTGATGCATGAGGAGCAAACCGCAGGCTGATTCCTGGAATTAACGTAATGCAGCTACCTCTTACTGCTGTTAATTTGAATTGCTAGCTGTTACTTTAGATAGTTTTTTTAAATTGTAGACGGTTCTATTTCAAGTATATCAATTGTTATCGTTTTTATTCAAAGGTGCATTCCACCACCACCGGTGAGTGTCAGGATACCAGGGCTTGTGCTTATCATTAGAACATTTCTGTCAGTGCTGGAGGAACTCAGCAGGTCAGGCAGCATCTATGGAGGGAAATAAACAGTCGACGTTTGGGGTCGAGACCCTTCGTCAGGACTGGAGAGGAAGAGGGCAGAAGCCAGAATAACAAGGTCAGGGGAGGGGCAGGAGCACACAGAGACAGGGGACAGGTGAGTCCAGGGGATAGGTGATTCCAGGTGGGAGGGGGAAGGTAGGAGGGTAGGGGGGAGATGTAAGAAGCTGAGAAGTGATAGGTAGAAGAGGCAAAGGGCTGAAGAAGAAGCAATCTGGTAGGAGAGGAGAGTAGACCATGGAATAAAGGGAAGGAGGCGGGGAATAGATGGGCAGGACATGCAGGCAGGGGAAGGGGAAAGGGGAGGGTGGAGGAGGCCACAGGAATGAGGGAAGACAGGGAGGGGAGCAAAAAAAGAGAAAAGGGGGGAGAAGAGGAGAGGGGTTGCCAGAAGTTAGAGAAATCAATGTTGAGAACATCAGATTGGAGACTCCCAAGGCAGAATGTGAGGTGTTGTTCCTCCAACCTACATCTGGCCTCAACGTGGCACCAGAGGAGGCCATGGATAGACATGTTGGTATGGGAGTGGGATGTGGAATTGAAGTGGATGGCCACCCAGAGATCCTTGCTTTTGAGGCGAACAGAGTGAAGGGACATCTCTCTGCACCCTTTGGTGAACGTTCCTAGTCCTTGTTTTAAGTCTTTCATGGTAAAAGTTGTGTCATGTAGTGCAACTTCAGTTCTTGGGACCTTGAGGGCAATAAACTCTGTCTGTCAACCAATTCTCAATCCATGAAGTATATTACTCCCAATCCCACCCGCTTTAATTTTGTACTTAAACGTCTCATATGGGACCATTTGTAGAAGCCCTCTGAAAGTCCAAATAGGCCACATGTACTGGTTTTTCCCCTTATATATTCTGCTAGTCATAGAGTTGTACAGCACAGAAACAGGGTCTCAGCCCAGCACGTTCATGCCAACTGTTTGCCCACCTACACCAATCCCATTTGTCTGAATTCAGACTGTATCCTTCTATGCCTTGCCTGAGTTATGTGATTGTGCTGGAGGGAGTGCAGAGGAAATTCACCAGGATGGTACATGGACTGGAAGACTTTAGTTATGGGGAGAGATTGGATAGGATGGGTTTTCTTTTCCCTGGAGTGAAGGAGATTGAGGGATGACCTGATAGAGATGTACAAAATTATGAGTCAGATGGAATAGATAGTAAGAATCGAACTGCTGGAGGAACTCAGTGGGTCAGGCAGCATCTGTAGAGGGAAATGGACAGTCGTTGTTTTGGGTCGAGACTCTTCATCTGGACTCAACCCGAAAAGGTGACTGTCAATTTCCCTCCACAGATGTTGCCTGACCTGCTGAGTTTCTCCACCAGCTTGTTTTTTTTGGTCCATATTCCAACATCTGTAGTCTCTTGGGTGTAGATAGTAAGAGTCTTTTTCCCATGGTGCGGGTGTCTAAGACTAGAGAGTATAGGTATAAGGTGAGAGGCAGAAGGTCTAGAGGAGATCCGAGGGGGATCTTTTTCCCACTGAATGGTTGGAATCTGGAATGTGCTTCCTTAGAAGGTGGTGGAAGCAGATACACTCACTACAATTAAGGAGCATCTAAGCAAGCACTTGAATCACCAAGGCATAGCAGACGAAGAACCTAATGTGGGTAAATGGGATTAGTGTGAACATGTGCAGTGGTTGGCACTGATGTGGTGGGCCGAGGGACCCGTTACTGTGCTGTGCGACTCCATGAGCTATCTGGCTTGTTGCACAAATCATCAGGACATGGCCACAGGTTTAGTAGGGCAGCAGACTTCATGCATCTGAAGGTGGCCCTGCACAGCCTACATATCACAGGATTGCTGGGTTCCCAGAGGTTACCGCTGTGGTGGATGGTGCGCATGGCAGATCTGTCTGCTTCATTAACTACAAGAGATTCCACCCTTTGAATGTCATGATTCTCTTTTGTGCAAATTTGCACATCCTCATGTGGAACACCAGTCAAGTGCATGTGACCCCTTGTGCTTCAGATCTCAGGTTTACATGACATTTGAAGTGCAATCCCACCCATCCATCCTCACCTCCACCAATTTGCTTGTCTGTGGAATGACCCTCACAGCAATCCACTCCAGTTGCTCCCTTCCCATGCTAAGCCAGATCAGGCCAGCAGCGCATCTACTGTGCCACCCCACTGCTATCTCAGTATGTGGATGATGTTATAGGTCCTCATTACTTCATGGTGCACAAAGCAAAAAGGGAATGCAGAAGCATTTGAGTGAAATGTTTATTTTGGGGTCTTTTGCGTTGAAAAGAGGATGATGTGATTTTGAGTGATGTTGGAAAGGGAAGGATCTCGTGACATTTTGGTGGAGGGGAGGTGTGGTTAAGGTCACTAATTATTTTATCACATGGAACTCAGATAAAAAAAGAGATGTTTGCATTGTTGTCTCCCTACCCCTTCCTCTTTCTCCTGTTCCTCAACTCCTTGGCTGATGGATGTTGTTCCTTCTTTATGGTCAGTTGTGCTGCAAATAGCAAACTTACCACAGGTTATCTAGCACTGGAGGGCTTTCAGAAGTGTTCCAGGCAGCAGAAGAACTGCTCAAGAATGTAATGGTGTGCTCTATAGCCTTTCATTTTATATTTGCCATACATGTGTGTTTTGGACAACACTGATGTTGTCTTCAGCAATCGTGATTAAATGTAGGTGGCTATTTAATGTGGTATTAAATGTGGAATGATGGGCATAACTTCACTTTAAAGACTGAAGCTGTAGGATGTTATTGAGTCTGAAATCAATAGCCCAGAGCAATCATGTTGCCACCCCTGCTTGTTCTGTACTGCTGATGGATCAGAACAAATCCAGGAAAGATGATCTATGACATTGGCTGAAGCAGAGGGGTGATGCATTGGAATTTAAATCTGCATCTGGTGAAATGTGTGCAAGAGCCCTTTATGTATTGTGGTGAATGTGTGCTCTTTCAGATGCTTGTTAAGGATCTGTGCCCCTGCTTGCTGTCCTCCACACTCCCAATTTACACACACATCTGGGATGAGGTGTATAATTCTGTGAGATTGGCTGTTAGCTGGTTGCTTGATTAATCCATGTGCCAGCTTTAGCATCAGTCCCCAGACATTAGTGAGGAAAGTTTTGTAAGATTTATGTATTATTATTGTCATGGAGTCATGCAGCCCATTGCTCCATCCTGTCCATGCTGGCCATCAAGTACTCATCTATACCAATACCGCTTACCAGCACTTTGCCAGCAGCCTTCTACGCCTTGGTGATTCAAGTGCTCGTCTAGATGCTTCTTAAATGTGACGGTCCTTAATTTCTATCCCTATATCACAATCAAACAGCTGTGCATGTGGTTTTAGTCCTTATTTTGCATCAAGTTCAAAAAGCTAAGTGGTTTGCCATATCACTTCAGACAGCAGTCAAAAATGAACCATGTTACTTTGGGACCAGAGTAACACATTGGTCAGACCTGCTAAGAGTTGTATTTCTTACCTAACATTCTTGAACCTGTGTTTTACAACAGACCAATAGATTCATAGTCACTTTTACTGGTACGAGAAACTTTACTCAAATCACAAATTACCATCAAAAGGCAAAAAAAAACTGCAGAAGCTGGAAATCTGAAATAACAAACAAAAATACTGGAAATAGTCAGCAGGTCAGGCAGTATCTGTGAAGAGATGTTCTGGAGAAAGGCTATCAACATGAAATGTTAACTCTTAACCATTCAGGTCAAATAGAGTCAATGGTTCAGATCAATGATCTTGCTTCTGACAGTTCTGATGAAAAGTCATTCATCTGAAATGTTGGCTCTGTTTGATCTGAAAAGTTAAATTAACATTCACCAGAACAGGGTAAAGATAATCATCCTGAAAGGTTAACTCTGTTTGTCCCTGCACAGATACTGCCTGACCTGCTGAATATTTCAAAGGTTTTCTGTTTTTATAATACAAAATCATACATGTTCAATTTGAATTCACATTCTTACAATAATGAACTCTGGCATATTTGGTCAGCAATTTAAGCAGAGCGTAATCCCAGCTCAGTTCCTGTTTAGAAATTATATTCTCCTGTTCAGCTAAACTGATTTTTTTTTAAATTACTTTTTCCAAAGGGAGATATTGGTGAAAAAGGAAAATCTTGCACTTACTTAGTACTTTCCATGAACTGAAAGCATTCCAAGGTGCTTTACTCCAGTGAAATATTTCTGCACGACCTCAACAAACAACGAAGAGATAATGAGCATATAAAACGTGTTAGCAATATTGATTGGAATGAATATTAATCAGGACATTGGGAATAACTCCTTTGCTCTTTATCTAAATAATGGCACAAAATCTTTTACTTTCACCTGAGAGAGCAGATGGGGCCTTGGTGTAATGTATCTTGTGAAAGACGGCATCGCTGCCAGTGCAGCACTCCTCTCACTACTGTACAGAGAGTTAGACTGTTATCATAAGACTCTTCACTCCCACATACTTTTGGGAGTGGTACCAAATGAACCACAGTTGACATCTCAAAGTTCTATAAAGCAGTACACCATCACAGGAGTAAAAAGAGTAGGAGAGATGATCAGAAAACTCAGGAATAAGTTTATAGGAGGAAGGCTAGACTGACCAAGGAATTTTGCAGGATTAAGATATTAGAAAAGATACTTCTGTGAGCGGCTGTTTTAAGGTCTAAGTGCAGAGGCTTTGACGAGTGAGCCTTCAGCGAGGAGGCTGAAAGGCAACAAGGTATGGAAAGCCAAGGTAAGGTCTTTCCTTTTTCTTTCTTTTAACCCAGTACTAAAGAGATAGAAATGGCAGTCAGTGGAGTGGGATGCTGTTCCTGTGAAATGTGGGAATCAGGGAGAGGTCAAATGTCTCTGACAATGACATTTGCCGGAAGTGTGCCCAACTGCAGCTCCTCCCAGACTACATGGATTGGTTGGCGTGGCAGTCGGACTCACTGAGGAGCATACAGGAGGCAGAAAGTGTTATTGATAGGAATTCCACTGAGGTGGTCACACCAAAGGTTCAGTTAGATAGAGAGGTGACTGCCAGGAGGGAAGGCAGGGAGTGCAGGAATTCCCTGTGGCGGAGTCCCTGGGTGCTCCGGTTTCCTCCCACATTCCAAAGATGTATGGGTTAGTAGGTTAACATGGGTGTTATTGGGTGGCACAGGCTCATTGGGCCGGAAGGGCCTGTTCCCATGCTGTATAAATAAAGACTTTTTTATTCCCCCCTCAAACAAGTATACCACTTTGGAATCTGTTGGGGCTGGATGGCCTCTCAGGAGAAAATGACAACAGCAGCAACCAGATCTGTGGCAAAGTCTAGGCAAGCAATAGTGACAGGGGACTCTATAGTTGTGGGTACAGACAGGTGTTTCTCTGGCCATGAGTGAGACTCCAGGCTGGTGTGTTGCCTCCCTGATGCCAGGGTCAAGGATGTCTCTGAGCGGGTGCAGGACATTCTGAAAGGGGAAGGTGAGTAGCCAGAGGTCGTGGTTCGTATTGGTACTAACAACAAAGGCAGGAACAGGGATGAGATCTTGCAAAGTGAATATAGGGTGTTAGGCAGGAGGTTAAAAAGCAGGATATCATGGGTTGTAATCTCAGGATTACTCCCTGTGCCAAGTACTAATGAGGGTAGGAATAGGAGGCTAAGGCAAATGAATGCCTGACCGAAGAGCTGGTGCAGACGGGAGGGCTTCAGCTACTTAGACCATTGGGATTTCTTCTGGGACAGAGGTAACCTGTACAAGGGGGATGGGTTACATCTGAACTGGAAAGGGATCAATATCCTTGTGGGGAGGTTTGCTCGTGCTCCTCAGAAGAGTTTAAACTATTCTGGCGGGGGGGTGGGACTAAAAATAGTAGTAGCGTATCAGAGGAAAATGTTGAAGCAAACATGGAGGTTAAAGCAAGTGTGTCCAATCGGCAGGCCAGGCAGGGCACAGCAGGAAGCGTGGAAGGTCTGATAGGCTAAACAACATTTATTTTACTGCAAGAAGCCCCACAGTAAAGCAGATGAACTCAGAGCATGGATCAGCATGTGGGATTGTGATATTATGGCTATTACAGAAACACTGAGGGATGGGCAGATCTGGCGGTTCAATGTTCCAGGGTATTGATGCTTCCAGCATGACAGCTGTGGAGGTGGGAGAGGAGAGGGAGTTGCACTATTGATTAGGGAGAACATCACATCAGTACTTAGAGAGGATATCCCAGTGGGGATATCCAGCAGGTCATATTGATAGAACCTAGAAACAAAAATGGGTTGATCCACTTTGCTGGGATTATACTGTAGGCTCCCCAATACTCAGAGGGAATTAGGGGAGGATATATGTAAGGAAATCACAGAAAGGTGTAGGAATATTAGGGTTGTAATAGCAGGTGATTATAACTTCCCTAATATTGACTGGGATTGCCTTAGTGCTAAGGGATTAGATAGAACATAGAACAATACAGCACAATACAGGCCCTTCAGCCCACCATGTTGTGCTGACCTTCAAACCATTCCAAAGACTATCTAACCCCTTCCTCCCATATATCCCTCTGTCTTAAATTCCTCCATATGCTTATCTAACAATCTCTTGAACTTGCCCAACTTATCAGCCTCCACCACCACGCCTGGCAGCGCATTCCGTGCACCAACCACTCTCTGGGTGAAAAACCTCCCTCTGACGTCTCCCTTGAACTTCCCACCCATTACCTTAAAGCCATGCCCTCTTGTATTGAGCATTGGTGCCCTGGGAAAGAGGCGCTGCCTGTCCACTCTATCTATTCCTCTTAATATTTTGTACACCTCTATCATGTCTCCCCTCATCCTCCTTCTCTCCAGTGAGTAAAGCCCTAGCTCCCTTAGTATCTTGTCATAATCCATACTCTCTAATCCAGGCAGCATCCTGGTAAATCTCCTCTGCACCCTTTCCAACGCTTCCACATCCTTCCTATAATGAGGCGACCAGAACTGGATACAGTACTCTAAGTGTGGTCTAACCAGAGTTTTGTAAAGCTGCATCATTACTTCGCGGCTCTTAAACTCGATCCCACGACTTATGAAAACTAACACCCCATAAGCTTTCTTAACTACCCTATCCACCTGTGTGGCAACTTTCAGTGATCTGTGGACATGAACACCCAGATCCCTCTACTCCTCCATCTGCCACTTGTGAGCTCAGCTCTGCATCCTATCAATGTCCCTCTGTAAGCTTCGACAGCCCTCCACACTATCCACAGCACCACCAATCTTTGTGTCATCTGCAAACTTGCTAACCCACCCTTCCACCCCCTCATCCAAGTCATTAATAAATATCACAAAAAGTAGAGGTCCCAGAACCGATCCCTGTGGGACACCACTAGTCACAGCCCTGGGGCAGAATTAGTTAAGTGTATCCAGGGAAGGTTCGTAAGCAATATGTAGATGGCCCTACTAGAGAAGGGGCTACACTCTTACAAAATGAAGCTGGGCTAGTGGTTGACATGTTGGTGGGGGAGCACTTTGAGACCAGTGACTATAATTCTATTAGTTTCAAGATAGTCATGAAAAAAGATAGGACTCATTCTCAAGTTAAAGTCCTAAATTGGGGGAAGGCTAATTTCAATGGCATCAGATAGGAATTCTAAAAAGTTGATTAGGAGAAACTGTTTGCAGGTGAAGGGATGTCTGGCAAGTTGGATGGTTTTAAAATTGAGACAGGAAGAGTTCAGGGGCAGTCTGTTCCTGGTAGAATGAAGGGCTAGGCTGGCAAGGTTGGAGAACCTTGGATGATGAGGGATACTGGCGGTCTAGTCAGGAGAAAGGAGACATATGTTAAGTATAGGCAGCTGGGATCAAGCAAGTACCTTGAGGTGTATAAGGGATGTAGGAGTACAATTAAGAAGGAAATTAGGAGCGCAAAAAAAGGTTATGAAATATCGCTGGCAGATAGGATAAAGGAGAATCCTAAAAGATTCCATAAACATATTAAGAATTAAAGGGGAGCTAAGGTGAGAGTAGATCCTCTTAAGTGTCAGTGTGGTATTCTATGTGTGGAGAAACAGGAAATGGGCAAAGTCATAAGTGACTACTTCTCGTTAGTATTTACCATGGAGAAGGACATGGAAGTTTGTGAGTTCAGGAAAAGGAACAGTGAGAACCTGGAGCATATCAACATCACAAAGGAAAAGGTGTTAGGGGTCTTGAAATGCAAAAATGTGGATAAATCTCTGAGGTTTGTCTGGGTGTATCCTATGATCTATGGAAAGCAAGGGAGGAGATTAAGTGGAGCCTTGGCAGAGATCTTTGTATTTTTGTTAACCACAGGTGAGGTGCCAGAAGACTAGAGGATAGCTAATATTGTGTTTTTATCTAAAAAGGGCAGCAGGGATAAACCAGGGAAGTATAGGCTAGTGAACCTTACATTAGTGGTGGGAAAGTTATTGAAGGAAAGGGCTGTAGATGATGGCTACATGGACTTGAGTGAGAACTTTGACTAGGTCTGCATGGTAGGCTGGTCCAAGACAAGCTAGCCAATTAGATACAAAATTGTCTGTGGTAGGAGGCAGAGGATGATAGTGGAGGGTTGTTGTTAGACTGGATGACTGTGAGCAGCGGTGTGCTGCAGAGATCAGTGCTGGGTCCTCTGTTGTTTGTCGTATGTATTAATGATTTGGGTGAAAATGTAGGTGGCATGATTAGTAACTTGGTGGTGTTCTTGACAGTGAAAAAAATCGACTAAGGTTATAACAGGATATGGATCAACTGGGAAAGTGGCTAAAGGAGTGGCAGATGGAATTTAACTTGGACAAGTACAAAGTGATGCATTTTGGGAAGTTAAACTAGGCCAGGACATACAGACTGAATGGCAAGGGCTTGGGGAGTGTTTTGAACAGAGAGACCTTGGGGAACATATGTATTTCACTGAGAGTGCAACAAAGGTGGACTGGGTGGTGAAGAAGGCATATGCCATGCTTGCCTTCACTGGTCATGGCACTGAGTACAAGATTTGGGATGTCATGTTACAGTTGTACAAAATATTGATTAGGCCACACTTGGAGCACTGTGTGCAGCTCTGGTCACCACACTATAGGAAAGGTGTGATTTAGCTGGAGAGGATGCAGAAAAGATTCAAAAGGATGTTGCCTGAATTGGAGGGCAGAGTTACAAGGAGAGATTGGATTGGCTGGGGCTGTCTTCCCTGGAGCAAAGGAAGCCAAGAGGTGACATGATAGAGGTATATAAAATCATAAGAGGCATGGATAGGGTAGATAGCAAGAGTATGTTTCCCAGCTCCCTGGTGAGATGGAGGAGGTTTAACTGAGATCTGTGGGGTAAATTTTTTACACAAAGAGTAATTGGTATCTGGAATGAGCTGCCAGAGGAGGTGGTGGAGGCAGAAACAGTAACAACACTTAAGAGGCATCTGGACAGGTACTTGAATGAGCAAGGCTTAGAGGAATACAGAATTAATGCAGACAAGTGGTATTAGTAACAGATAGGTAGGATGGTCAGCATAGATATGGTGGGACAAAGGGCCTATTTCTATGCTATACATCTCTATGACTCTAATAAGAGACGAAAAACAAAATTCTTTGTTCCAAACAGAGGATGTGTACGGAGGAGGAACAATATGGGATACCACCTTTGGAGCTAAAAAGGAGAAAAAGATCAGGGAGGGACTGGTCTTAGTAACATAAGGGGGAGAAAAGCTAGGTCATAAGAGTAAAAGGTCATGGCTTGGATAGAGAAGTCTCCAGCCTATAATAATGGGTGCTGATGGCAAGCAGCGATCTCAGTCAGGTTCACGACAGAACTTTTGACAGCTGTAAAAACAGACTTTTTCCATAAAATGATACAGAATAGAACTAAACTATGCAGTTTTGAACTGGTGTATCTCCACTTCTGTGAATGCTCCATATTCTATAATATTCATCTCTTCAAGCAACTTATGAGTTTATAAAACAAAATTTTGATGCTACAACAACAGCCTCTGATGCTTAAGTCCAATTTCTAATTGCTATGTTCCGTTTAATTCTTTTTGCTTTAATCTAAATCGGTATCACTGTTACCACATTATCAACCAATGAGGATAATCAATCACTCTTAACTCTTTCTAATCTTAAAGTCCTCTATCAAGTCCCCAATAATTTACTCCGATTTACTCAAAGGTTACACTATCAAGTCTCCCACCATAATAATAATTTACCTTTTTCACTTGTACATAAAAATCAAATAAATTGCTGGTGCTGGAAATATGAAGTAAAACCAGAAAATGCTGGAAACATTCAGCAGGTCAGGTGGCATCTATGGAAAGAGAAACAGTTATTTTTTTTAAACATTTTTTCATTTCTTCTACTTGCTTTACATGCTTTTACATGTTTGATATTTGAACTGAAGAATCCAGAATTAATTTCAGTATCATGTAGTCTAACATAAAATGCAGTATGTTTCAGTACTTCAACCAATGGAGTCAGCCTAAGTTTGGACAGCGGGGGGAGGGGCATGGTGGGAGGAAGCACTACATACTTTAATTAAAATGTGCAGCCTCATATACCTCCAGAAGATAGTCAGTAATTTATTGCATTAAAATGTTACTCTTTGGGTGGATCACATCATGTAACTGAAAACAGAAACATTGTTTAAAATGTAACTGTCAGTGTTCGTAAAATGAAAAATCGGGCAGAAATTGAGTTTGAGAATTTATACAAAGTGCTAAAATGTAACGTATCTCTGAAGACAGAGGAAGGGTGAATCAAGCAGTTGAGAATTTTGTAATAGAAACATTAATCACATTAATTTTTTGCAAAATATTTCTCTCATATATTGGCAGAATTCTCTTGCCATTTTTTGTGGGTGATTTAGGAAAGGGTGTTTTAGAATAAAAAGTATATAAACTATAAAATTATGGTATCAATTCCCATGATCAAACTTAAGAATTAGATAAAAAAAATAAAAGCCAACAGAATTTTAGAAATGGATGTAAGTGACAGAAGAGATTTTGCTTTATCAACCTCCTGGACATTTTTCAGTGACACCAATGGGTTTTAAAAATTCCAAAGCAATTAGGCTTGGAAATCTAGAAAACCTTTGATAAAGTCTGCACTAAAAGTGCAACGTTCGGGAGGAATCCTTGATAAAATGCAGAACAAGGGAAGGGCAATAGAAAAAGCAGTAAGTCTCCGTCACATTGTGAAAATCTGGAGAGAAAACTGTTAAGATACTCTGCATACTGACAGGACATCCCCCAGGCAGTTGAACAAGTGAGAACATGGTGTTCTTATGTAAGAATGGAATCCATGGTTTGCTATTGTGCAGAGTATTATGTACATTTTATCTTCTGACAGATGCTGTATCTCAGTGTGAAGGAAGAGGAAATGGTACAGTAGAATTGTTGGGTATGTGGTCTGGATATGTCGGTCTGAGTGTCCCCTTGGATACAAGACTAGACAGTTAATAGACTGGAGCTTGCAGCTGAAACAAATAAACTAAGCTTTTATATTTTATCTACAAATGCTTTTAAATACTGTCAGTAGTATGGTAAAAAAAATTCTAATAGTTCTAGAAGTCACTGTTTGTAACACTGGCAGATGTTCATAATAGATTTCTATAAAAATTCTGCTTGGTGTTTCAGGTTTATTTTTTAATGTTAATATTATCATTGCAACAAAGAACAAAATTGCATACAATTATATGAAATACCAATGTACTGCTGTCACAAACAGTAAATCCCACCCCACAATTCAGGCACAGCTTCTTCCCCTCTGTCATCAGATTTCTGAAAGGTCCATGACCCATGAACACTACCTCATTATTCCTTTTTTTTTTGCACTATTTATATATTTTCTAATGTAGCAATGGGCTACGCACTGAGCTAGAAATAACGACGCAGTTGGTACGTTGCACTTGAGACTGGTTTATTGCGAACCTCGCCGTGCTGGCTTTTAAACAGTTAAGTTCCCGCCCTCTCCGGGCGGCGATGACGTCAGAGGTGTGCCACTAGAACCTCTTCCCGCGCACGGGCTTTCTCCCCTCACTGTTGAAGAAGGCCCAGCGCCATTTTGTGCATGGCCTCTCTGCCGACGCGTGCGCCATTTTCGGAGCCAGTTCACCTGTGTGGAAGGTGGGTCACCACATAACCACCCCCCCCCACCCCAGAACCGGGGATACACCCCCCGAAGTCCACAGACTGGATCAGTCGCTGTTTGGGCGGTCTGCCTCTGCACTGTGGGGCCTGAACCTCAGCTGGCTGCGCCAAGTCCCCATGGGCCGGTTTGAGCCGGTCCACTGTGAAAACCTCCTCTTGCCCCCCAACGTCTAGAACGAACGTGGACCCGTTGTTCCCGAGCACCTTGAACAGCCCCTTGAACGGCCGCTGTAGCGGTGTCCGGTGTGCACCCCTCCATACAAATACAAACTTACGGTTCTGCAGGTCATTGGGTACGCAGGTCGGGATCTGTCTGTGCCGTGAAGTTGGTACAGGGGCTAGGTTGCCAAGCCTCACGCATAGTCTGTGCAGGACTGCCGCGGGTTCCTCCTCCTGCCCTCTTGGGGCTGGTATGAACTCTCCTGGGACGACCAGGGGTGCACCATACACCAGCTCGGCTGACGAGGTGTGCAGATCCTCTTTGGGTGCTGTGCGGATTCCAAGCAGGACCCAGGGAAGCTCATCCACCCAGTCAGGACCTTTCAGGCGGGCCACGAGAGCCGACTTCAAGTGAGGGTGGAAACGTTCCACTAGTCCATTCGACTGTGGGTGGTAGGCAGTTGTGTGGTGTAACCGTGCTCCCAACAGGCTGGCCACTGCTGACCACAGGCTGGAGGTGAACTGGGCGTCTCTGTCGGAGGTAATGTGGGCCGGTACCCCGAAGCGTGCTACCCAGGTTGCAATCAGCGCTCAGGGGTAGGAATCGGCGGTGGTGTCAGTGAGAGGGGCCACCTCCGGCCATATCGTGAACCGGTCTACCATAGTTAGGAGGTACCGTGCTCCTTGCGACACTGGCAGGGGCCCCACGATATCCACATGAATGTGGTTGAACCTCCGGCGGGTGGGTTCGAACTGCTGCGGCGGGGCTTTGGTGTGCCGCTGCACCTTGGCTGCTTGACACTGCGCGCACATTTTGGCCCATTCACTGACCTGTTTGCGAAGGCCATGCCACATGAACCTGCTGGAGACCATCCGGACTGTTGTCCTGATAGATGGGTGCACCAAGCCGTGTATGGAGTTGAAAACTCACCGCCGCTAGGCTGCCGGAACGATGGGGCGAGGTTGGCTGGTAGCCACATCGCATAGGAGGGTCCTCCCACCTGTGCCTACCAGGAAGTATTGCAGCTGCAAACCTGAGACTGCAGTCCTGTAGCTGGGCAACTCGTCGTCTGCCTGCTGCGCCTCCGCCAGTGCTACATAGTCCACCCCCTGGGACAGGGCCTGGATAGCTGGCCTGGAGAGTGCATCCGCCACGACATTGTCCTTTCCCGAGACATGCTGGATGTACTCAGAGATGTAGGACAGATGTCGCTGCTGGCGGGCCGACCAGGGATCAGACACCTTCGTGAATGTGAAGGTCAACGGTTTGTGGTCTGTGAACGCAGTGAAAGGCCTGCCCTCTAAGAAGTACCCGAAATGTCGGATTGCCAGATATAGCACCAACAGCTCCAGGTCGAAAACGCTGTACTTGAGTTCAGGTTGCCGCAGGTGCCTGCTGAAGAATGTCAGGGGTTGCCAGCGCCCCTCCATGAGTTGCTCCAGCACTCCACTGACTGCCGTGTTGGATGCGTCCACTGTAAGGGCGGTTGGAACGTCCGTTCTGGGGTGCACCAGCATCACAGCATCTGCCAAAGCTTCCTTGGCTTGAACGAAAGCGGCCGCGGCCTCTTTGTCCCAAATAATATCCTTGCCTTTACCCAACATCAGGGTGAACAAAGGGCACATGACACGGGCTGCTAAAGGGAGGAAACGGCAGTAGAAGTTGACCATACCTACGAACTCCTGCAAGCCTTTGATTGTGTTGGGCATGGCAAAGTGGCAGATCGCGTCTACCTTGGCGGGCAGGGGTGTTGCCCCCTCTTTGGTAATCCTGTGGCCCAGGAAGTCGATGGTGTCGAGTCCGAACTGGCATTTGGCCAGGTTGATCGTGAGGCCAAAATCACTCAGGCAGGAGCAGAGCTGGCGGAGGTGGGACAGATGCTCCTGACGATTTCTGCTGGCTATGAGGATGTCGTCCAAATAGATGAATGCGAAGTCCAGGTTGTGTCCCACGCATCCATTAGCCGCTGGAATGTCTGTGCGGCATTCTTCAGGCCGAACGGCATTCGGAGGAACTCGAACAGGCCGAACGGGGTAATGAGTGCTGTCTTGAGGATGTCTTCAAGGTGTACCGGGATTTGATGGTAGCCCTGGACGAGGTCCACTTTTCAAAAGACGCTTGCCCCGTGCAGGTTTGCTGCGAAGTAGTGTATGTGCGGCACGGGGTAGCGGTCTGGGGTTGTAGCCTAGTTCAGTCAACGGTAGTCGCTGCATGGTTTCCAGCCCCCAGCTGCTTTGGGCACCATGTGCAGGGGGGAGGCCCATGGGCTGTCTGACCTCCGTATGATCCCCAATTCCTCCATCCTCTTGAACTCCTCCTTCACCAGGCGGAGCTTGTCCGGGGGAAGCTGTCGAGCACGGGCGTGGAGTGGTGGTCCCTTGGTCAGAATGTGGTGCTATATTCCATGTCTGGGGATGGCTGCCGTAAACTGCGGTGCCAGAACCGATGGGAGGTCCGCCAGGATTCTGGTGAATTCGTTGTCCAACAGCATGATGGAGTCCAGGTGTGGGGCCGGCAACTTGGCTTCGCCCAAGGAGAACGTCTGGGAAGTCTTGGCATGGACCAGCCTTTTCCCGTGCAAGTCGACCAGTAGGCTGTGAGCTCACAAGAAGTCCGCCCCCAGGAGTGTTGGGTCACGGCGGCTAGTGTGAAGTCCCATGTGAACCAGCTGGTGCCAAACTGCAACTGCACTGTGCAGATGCCGTAGGTTCGTATCGTGCTACCGTTTGCGGCCTTCAGGGTGGGGCCTGGCTCCCTGTTGCGGGTGTCGTACCCTGTAGGGGGTAAGACGTTGATTTACGCTCTGGTGTCGACCAAGAAGCGGTGTCTCGACTGTTTGTCCCAGACATATAAGAGGCTGTCCTGGTGGCCAGCTGCCGTTTCCCAGGAACTCGCAGGGCGGACGACACTGGCGGGCTTCTGTGCCCCACCACTGGTGGTAGAAACACCACTGTTCATTGGCCTCCTCACTCCTGCCTCTGGGTTGTGTGTGCTCCGTTGCCGGGCCTGGTCTGTCCTGCCGTTGGGCATGTGTCCGACAGACGCCCCACTTTCCTTCTTGGCTTTCCACAGCACGTCTGCCCGGGCCACCACCTTCCGAGGGTCACTGAAATCTGCGTCGGCCAGTAGCAGATGTATGTCCTCGGGCAGTTGCTCTAGGAATGCCTGCTCGATCATGAGACAGGCCTTGTGTCTGTCAGCCAGGGCCAGCATCTCGTTCATTAATGCTGACGGCGGCCTGTCTCGCAAACCGTCGAGGTGCAGCAAGCGTGCACCTTGCTCCCGCCATGAGAGGCTGAAGGTCCTTATGAGCAGTGCTTTGAATGCTGCATATTTGCCTTCCTCCGGGGGCGACTGTATGAAATCCTCAACCTGGGCGGCTGTCTCCTGGTCAAGGGAGCTCACCACGTAATAGTAACGTGTGGAATCAGAAGATATCTGCCAAATCTGGAACTGGGCCTCTGCTTGGTCAAACCACAAGCGTGGTCACAGCGTCCAGAAGGGTGGCAGTTTTAGTGAAACTGCGTGAACGGATGAAGAGTCGATCATCTTCGGTCCAAATGCCGTTTGGACTGTTGGGGTCACCAATGTAGCGATGGGCTACGCACTGAGCTAGAAATAACAACATGCAGTTGGTAGGTTGCACCTGAGACTGGTTTATTGCGAAACTCGCCGTGCTGGCTTTTAAACAGTTAAGTTCCCGCCCTCTCCGGGCAGCGATGACATCAGAGGTGCGCCACTAGAACCTCTTCCCGCGCACGGGCTTTCTCCCCTCGCTGGTGGAGAAGGCAGCCCAGCGCCATTTTGTGGCTGGCCCCTCTGCCGACGCGCACGCTGTTTTCGGAGCCGGTTCGCCTGCGTGGAAGGTGGGTCGCCACAGTAATTTTATTTCTTTGCACTTGTATTGCTGCCGCAGAACAACAAGTTTCACGTCATATAAGGCAATGATGATAAGACCTGATTCTGATTCCAGGCTCCAACTCAGGTTTTCATATTCAGAGTCTGATAATTTCTACTCCGCCATTATATATCAACACTCTCTTCGTCTGTTTCTCATTCCCACTCCTATGTCTTTGCTTTATAAACTGCCCAAGACACATAATTATTATTATAATGGCACTAATTAATTGTATTCTCGTTCCAGGCAGAGAACAAGCCCAAACTGGAGCCAGTAAAAGAACACATTTACTATAATTTTTGGATTTGGAATTCAATAAAATATAGTTTTAGATGATGGTATTTTAAGCATATGCCAATCAGGTATCATTATGTTACCAATTAAAGATGGAATTAAAAATAAACTTCCACCTAAACATTCCATTTTAAAGTTGCCTCTCTGAAAGAGAAATAAAGAAGGATAGAAAATAAGAGGTTGGACGCACATTCATCATATCCTTACATTTAAGTTCATAATACAATTCAAAGCCGATAAAGGCTAGCAGCGTAGCTGAGCCATAGAAAACAAAGAGTGTCAGGTTACAGGTTCAAACTGAATGGGTTGATCAGTGACGAGATGACAATGCAGACATTACAATTTGACTGAGTGCCCCTGAGTTAGGTAGGGAAAGGGGAAGTAGTCAGTGATCTTGTTCCTGATTCTTATTGGGGGGGGGGGGGGGGGGGGGGAGGGGGTTGGGTAAGGGCAGAATTGGGCTTGATAGTGATTATTGTCACACTTGAATAGACTACTGGCAGTACCTGTCTAAGCATTCCTCTGGAGATGGAAATTAAAGATATAAGTGCCAAAGTTTGGAAGGGGTGCTTTGTAGAATGGGAATATAGGATTGGTCCTTTGGAGAGAACATGAGATTTGCCAACATTTTATTGGACTGAATGGGAAAATATAGTGGCAGCATTAATTTAAGAATACCACCTTAAACTTCTTAACAGGGACTTTAGCCACCAGATCTTGGCTACAGCCTCCACCTTCTAGCAGAGTGGAGAGAGTCTGTCAGTCTTTAGAGCAGGCTGGCATTTGAGGTGGGGACCCCCTAAAGATTAAACATAGAAAGTAGTGGGATAGACCATTCAGCCCATCGGGTCTGCTCCACCTTTCAACAACATGATCACGTCTGATCATGTACTTCACTATCCTGATCCCATCTTCTCACCACATCTCTTGATTCCATTAACATTTATATTATCTACCTCTCGCTTGAATATATTTAATGGTTTGACCTTCACTGTCTTCCGTGGTAGACAATTCAACAAGTTCACCACCCTCAGGGTGAAGAAATTTCTCCTGATCTGAATTCCAAATGGTGTACCTCATATCCTGAGGCTGTGACTCTGGTTCCTGTCCTCCTTGCCATTGGATCTACTTAATCTAGTCCTGGTAGTGTTGACATCTGGGCATATTTTTCTTGTAACTGATTTACTTTTATTTTCTGCCCAATTTCAAATCTATTCTTGTTTTGAACTGGAGAAAAAAAGGACTGCAGATGCTGGAATCTAGATGAAAAACATGATGATGCTGGAGGAACTCAGCAGGCCAGGCAGTATCCGTGGAGAAAAGCAGGCCTGGAAGAACCTGAAGAAGGGTCCTGACCTGAATCGTTGACCGCCTGCTTTTTTCCACAGATGCTGCCTGGCCTGCTGAGTTCCTCCAGCATCATAGTGTTTTTCATCTTGTTTTGAACTAGCGTTGCCCTTTCACTGATCACTTTTTCATTTGTTCATGGACTTGTTTTTCCAGCCTTCATTATTTCAGCACTTTTTTTATTTCTACATAATTTACTTACGCATTTTTTCCTTATAAATATATCATTTAACTATTAATCTTCCCTGTGATTGGTATAACTGCTTCTTCTCAATGTCCTTTTTCAGTCTTTGGTCTGTTTAAGGATACACATCTAACGTGCCAAATGCGTATTTTTCCCGCGATTTTCTTTGTATTTCTAACATTTTATATTTATATCAAATCTTGCCTTTTCCTTTTCAGCTACAAAGTTCACGTAACCGATAGTTTTCACACTGGCTTATAATCAAGCTGTTGTTCAGTCGATTGCTTTCGATTAGGGCGATTTTCAGCTTTTCCAGTTTCCAAATCTGGCATCAACGACCCCATCTCTGTCAGGGGTTTGGGACAAGATGGCTGGCGTGTTTGGGTGCATAAACTATTCTCCTTCAGACTAATTAATTCTAGATTAAGCATTTTGCCACGTTTTGCGAACGATTGCTTTGTGATTATTCTGCAGAGACAGTGAAAGGCCTACAACCAGACCTCAGCATCTCTCCTTCTCATCTCTTTTGTGTACAATGAGGCTTGAAACACGGTCTGAAGCGTCAGCGTGCTTTCCTTCGCGCCGTTCTTCCTTTCCCCGTTTCCCTGCAACCTGACTAAATGTGCCAAATCCGGTTCAAATGATTCACCCTGATACTAAAATTAGTAATTTCGCCCAACATCAAACACCAGCGAAACGGCCCACTTCATTCATCCTCCGGCGCGTTGAGGAGATCTGATGTCCACACAGCCGCCAATGAAAGACAAGCCCTAAACCGCGTGAGAGGAGTTGATGTTACAACAAACCAATAGAAATTAGGATTTGCAGAATTCATCAACCAATAATCCGTGGATTTTATTCCGTGAGATATCCGCCAATCGGAAATCCACGATTGACTGCATGATTGACGGTCCCATTGACTAATCACCGTGGAAAGTGGCGGCGTGATGGAGAAACCATCCAATAGAAACTATCTTAGGGTTTCAGGGGCGGTATCTCGCCGTCTCACACTGGATGTGGTCCTGAAATTGGGAAGAACAAGAGGGTGGATGGAAGAATAGAAAATTCAAGTAGGAAGCTAGGAGATGAGGCGAAGAGCGCGAAGCGAGGGCTGGGAGTGAGGGGCAGTCCGGGTGGAGTAAGCCTGTGTCCGGGCTCCGAGTGATGGGCTCGAGTGCAGAGTGTGGTCGGCACCGATTCTTTAGCTGGGACGAAGTGCAGAAGCACTGCACCCGCACCGACCGCTGGCTGGTGATCAACAGGAAGGTCTATGATATCAGCGAGTTCAGCAAAAGGCATCCCGGAGGCGCCCGAGTGATCGGGCACTACGCAGGGCAGGACGCGACGGTAGGAGTGGCACTTCCAGCCGTCTCATTTCTGGGGAAATCCTGAGTTGGTGTTGCTCCGTCATGAGGGAGAACAAAAAGGTCCCTCACCGCTGATCAGCGACGGCAGTGTTGTAACAGTTTGGGCTATGCTGAATTTGTAAGCAGGTTAACTTTTGTAATCGGTGTTATCACAAGATATTGTGTGTGTTCCAGGTTTAACAATAAAGTGGTGACAGCGGAATTGATTTGCCATTGGAGATCACGTAGGAAGTCCTCCACCTTGCGGAATATTTCAAATGTTAGTGTCTGATAATTCGAGTAAGGTCAAATATGGACTTCCAGGGAAATAACTACAGAAATCAATAATCACATTGTTATCATCACATTGTTGATTGAACGGATCTGATGATTAACATTCCCAGATGAATATCTGGAACGATTTCAGCTTCACAGTTGATAGGATGGGCTGATGAAATAGGTTAATAGTCTCTAGTCTGTAGATAGTTGTAGAATCTGCAGGGAGTTGATTAAGGTGGAAGTGTGGTAAATGGGTGTTTAATGGTCAGCATGGAACCTTTGGGCTGAAGGACATGTTTCCATGCTGTATCTCTCTATGACACTATCACTCTATGTTGATGTTGGGAAACTTGTTCATGTTAATGTTGTCAACAGCACAGGCAGGTGGTTGGATTCTTTTGTTGGAGATGACAATTGCTGACATTTGTGTCATTTGAATGCTACTTATCCTTCCATGCCTTGTAGTGTATAAGTGTGTGCCTCTTCATTTTCTGGTATTGGGAATGGAATTGAACGCTATACAGATAGCAAAATTCCCCACTCTGATATAATCGAGGGAAAGCCATGAATGAAGCAGCTGGTGAAATTGGTTGGGTGAAACTTATAAAGCTAACCAATGCCCATAACATTCACGATTTCTACTGAAACCCCAAATGTTGACATTGCTTATTGTTTTGATCATTACCCCAAATTTTACTGCACCACTGTTGCACTCAATGATCACCACGATTTTCAGTTATAATTATCTTTGTAATTTCTCCCTAATTATTATAATCCCTCACCTTTCTGATTATTGACATTAATGACTCTTTATTGATGATCACTAAGCTTTCACTTCTAACTTGTAGTCACCTTACCTCGACAACAATGCATCTACACTCCAGTGATCTGGGTTCATTCCTAACCTCCAGTGCTGTCTGAGTGGAATTTGCACATTCTCCCTGTAGCCACATGGGTTTCCTCTGGGTGCTGCAGTTTTCTCCCACTTTCCAAAGGTGTGTCGATTGTTAGCTTAATTGGCCACTGTAAATTCCCTAATGTGTAGATGACTGGTAGAATCCTGGGTGGGTTGATGGGAATGCAGGGAGAATAGGTTGCAGGGAAATTAGTAGAGAATGGGATTGCTCTGTAAACCGGCAGGGATATCATGGGCCAAAATGGCAGTTGTAAGGAAATATGGATATGCAAAGCAGCTTGAGTCATTGGCCCTCCATCCACCACACTAAACATTCATTCCCTCCACCACTGTTACACACGGCCATCGTATGTCCCATCTACAAAATAGACTGAAGCAAATGGCCAATGTTTTTTCAACAGCACCTCCTAAACCTGTGTCCTTTACCATCAAAAAGGACAAAGGCAGTTGGCACATGGGAACGCCATGTCCTACCAGATTACCAGTAAATTGCACTATGGAAATATATTGCCAATATTTTGTTGTAACCCAGACAAAATCCTGGGACACCCTGACCCAATAGCACTGTGGAAGTACCTAGACCAGATGGATTTCAATGTTCCAATAACCAGCTCACCACCATCTTCAGAGGTAATTGGGGAGCGACCATAAATGTTGTCATCCTGCAAATGAATAAAAGTTAATTGTTCAGTAGTTTGAAAAAACACAAAGGGCTTTATTATAGTGAACAGCTTGACTATGTTCAGTCTGCCATTTTTTTTCCATTAAGGAAGATAGTGGTCAACTGTGCACCTTTGCAAATCACCACTTAAAATTATGCCCATTTTATTTTTAAGAGGCCAGTTCTATACTTGTTCTGCTGAACCCCTATGATAAAGTGATCCTTTTAAGTGAGCGGGTAAATATAGAGTTGTTTCCAGATATGATTGATTTGACTCCTGTTCTGGATATTTTGCCAAGATGATACTGAGTTCTCATGAAGCATTGGCATTATTAAGACAGGAGCATGACAACATGGTCTTTGATGCATTGAGTTCATGTCTGCACTTTTTGCAATAGTCTCTGAGGCTGCACATGTAGGTTCAACTTCTGCTTCATCTTTGTGTAGTGTCTGTCTCTTTAAATCAGCCAGATCTCATTGACAGATTTGAATGGCCTGCAGGTTATTGATAACGATTATTTAATTAATACATTTTTTAAAATAATGCAGCTGTAACAGGTTCAGGCATTATTCTGGATTGCTTTTGTGTTCAGCTTATGTTCTAACATCACCAGGAATTGTCTGTTTCAAAACTACTGCTCCACTAATATTTTTCCTCACTTAGAATATCAACCCAGTTTTCTGCTTATAGCATATCACATGTATATATTATAGGCCAATAATGCAGAAGAAATAACTAATCACTAATTTGAGGGAAAAACGTTGCTGATTGATTAATATTGTGAGAGATGTGGGCAATTGCAGGTACTTATCAGAGCAAAATTGCCGATCTTTTTGGGTGATACAGTGGTGCAGTAGTCAATGGTGCTGCTGTTCAGTCCAGATCATGGGTGCTGTCTGTGTGGATTTTGCATGTTTTCGGTGTGATCAGATGGGTTTCTCCCGGCTGCTCCGGTTTCCTTCCACCTCCCAAAGATGTGCTGGTAGGTTAAAAGGCTACTGTTGATTATCCCTAGTGTGGTTGGAAAGTACAAGAATCAGGAGGATTTTGATAGGTATTTGAGAGAGAATACAGGGATTTAAGGGGGGGGGGGAAGCAGGGGCGGAGGTGGGGAATAAGACTGATGAAAATGCTGTGAAATCGAGTATAGACTTAATGGACCAAACTGACTATTCATTTTCATATCACAGATATTCCCTTTGTTCTACACATCCCTTCCCATCTTCTTTGCCACTGAAAACTAACATGTGTCTCTCTCTTTCCCAGTTCTGATGAAAAGTTGCAGACCCAAAACATTGACTGTTTCTCTTTCCACAGATGCTGCCTGATCTGCTGAGTATTTCCAGCATTTTCTGTTTTTATTTTGGATTTCCAGTGTCTGCAGCTTTTTATGTGTTTTTCATTTACTATTCATTTTGTTCCAGATTTTTGTTTCAGGCATCATTGAACCTTCAAGGTTAAAATGTGGTACCTGCGTCTATCTTTATATCGGTTTGAACAAACATGTAACATTTGCAATCTGGCACCATCCCTTTGTCCAAAAGTCTCTTCAATTTCAACTCTTATGTCCCTCAACAACCTTGGATGCATCCTGACCAGACCTGGTGACTGAAAATAAGAAATAGCATACAGGAGTAGACTATTTCACACATCAAGCCTGATCGTCTGTTCAATAAGATCATTGCTGATATTATCTCAGCTCTTGTTTCCCATAACCTTCAGCTACCTATAGATCAAAAATCCATCTACTTAACAACTCAGCCTCCAGAACTGTGATGTAGGGAACTCTAATGATTTACAAGCCTCAGAGAAGAAATTTCACCTATCTGTCTTAATGGGTGGGTGAACCCTTATTCTGAAAATAGGTCCCATAGTTCTAGACTCCCCACAAGGGAAAAACATCTTCTCAAAATCTATCCTGTCAATATCTATGCTGTCAAGCCTATTCACATGTTACGTTTTAATAAGATCACCTCTCATTCTTCTAAACTCCAGTGAGTATAGACCAACCAGATTAACCATTCTTTATACAGTAACTCCATCATCCTCAGATTAATGTAGTGAACTTTCCTTGAACTGGTTTCAATGCAAGTGTATCAATCTTGTTGGACAGTCTTCCAAGTGTGTTTTCGCCACTGGTCTGGTACAGTTGTAATGTGACTTCCTTTTATACTACATGCTCGATAAATTTTTAGCCCATCTTGCATCTCACCTACCTCCCTGTTAACCAAGAATGTGGCAGATTCTTCTTCCTTGATTAAAAACACATGCAAAATACTCATTCTTTACTAATAAATAACATTTTAATTCTACTTCATGATAGTTGCCAATCTAGTCTCTTTTTGTTTGCTTTTATACTTGCCACTGAATTTTTTGATTTTTGGTTTCATTCTCTCTCACATTATCTGCTGATCTATTTCTTTCTCCCTTGTTATGTTTCATCCTGCTCGCTATCTCTTAATTGATCAATAGAGCCAGTTGGTACAATTATTAGGGAGATTGTATTCAACAATCAGAAAAAGATAATATCGATCAATAATTAGATTACAATAACATAAAAAAAGATTGCTGATTATTAACAGATTCATATTCCAAAATACAAACAGTTGTAGAAATTACTAGTCAATAATTTAGATCAACGACTAATTATTTCTGATTGGTTCTTCACAAATAATCGTGGAATTTGGTGGTCAACGCTCAGATTACCAATAATCAGTGTGAGAATAATGATTACCATGATTATAGAGAAATAGTCAAAAGATTAGTGATCGGTAATTAGAGGTTACTATCAATTAGAGTGGTTACTTAACAGTGGTCAGACACAATGGACAATTAATTACCAATGAAATGAAAGATGCAGATTAGCAAGTACAGTAATTAATAATAACCAGAAATCACTAAAGATTTCTGATGACAATTCTAGAGACAATTGATTAAAAGTCAGAGTTTGCTGATCAACAAGGAGAATGAATTAACTCATGGAGGGATCGTGATGACCATAATAATTCATAATTGCTAATCAGAGTGGTTACCACAGAGGTTACTGTTCAATTCCACAAAAACTAGCAAACACAGGTAATCCTAATCAATAAGAGGGCAGAAATTCAAATGCTGCATTGTTTTCCTTTCATGCATTTTTAATATTTAATATTCATTTCTTCTAAACAGACAATAAGTTCTCATGTTCTGCAATTGTGTAGACTTCCTCACATGAGTAAGGCCCATGCCCTACATAAAGGCTATGGTTCCTTTGGCTAAAGCACCAGTTTTAGCAGAATCCAGATAAAATTCGCTAAAACAATGCAAAAGTATGCAGAAACTTGAGCTTATATTATGTCAAGTGCAAATCAACTTTCTATGTAAAAGCAATTTTGCTGTAAGCCAGTTCCACCCACAAAATGGGTTACTGAAATAATGAGGATGTTGAGTTTCCACCCACTGCAGCTGTTTGAGGAGCCTCTTAACTGCGCTCATTTTAAAAGTTCTGTGCTAAACATCTAGCTTATTAAGCAAATGATTAATATGCATCAATTAAGCTACTAAATTGTTCACTTATTTAAAATTTTAAAACATTTTAAATTTAAAATTATTCACTCATTTAAAATCAAACTACAGAGTTCTCTCGCTCTCTTCCCCCACCCCTTCTCAAACTTGTCAATGGATCAAATCTGTTTGACCTAGTCATGGGATCTGTGTGCATTTAACTATTAACTGATTTATTAGTGAATTTCTCAATTGTTCCTGAATGTCATTGTCTCTAATTCTCAGTGTTGCCATGGTGATGACTTTTCATTATAATTTCCTGAGTCCACTGTGTTTACTGCAGTTGGTTGAGACCAACCCAAACAGTAATCTATAGATAAGGTAATAGCACAGATTTATGATAAGCAGCTCCCTGGTTTCAATTTGCTCATAATCAAAAGCTGGAGACATTAAAGCCAATTGTTTAATAGGGGTTGGACATACATAGTATGTGCTAGGGTGCTAAGGAATGTTGATGAATAGTGGAACCTTGGGGTTCAAGTCCATTATTCCCTGAAAGTGGCAACGCAGGTAGATAGCGTGATGAAGAAAGTATATGGCGTGCTTGCATTCATAGATCGGGATATAGAATGTAAGAGTTGGAAGGTTACATTGGAACTTTACAAAACACAGGTCAGACCTCGCTTGGAGTATTGTGTGCAGTTCTGGTTGCCACACTATAGGAAGGATGTGATTGCACTGGAGAGAGTGCAGAGGAGATTCTCCAGGATGTTGCCTGGTGGAGTCCGATAAAATCACTACATTTAAGAGACGTTTACTCAGGCACATAAATAGACAAGGCATAGAAGGATAAGGACCTAATGCAGGCAAATGGAATTAATGGTGATGGACAAAAAAATCAGCATGGCCGTGGTGGGCCGAAGGGCCTGTTTCTGTGTTGTACAACTCTATGACTTTAAATCCCAGTTAAATCAACCTGATCCAATGATCAACTATACAGAGTCACTCTACATATTGTAAAACTGGGGCAAATTCAGTCACTACCCTTCTCTTTGTTGTTAAGAATGACATTATTTGGGCTCTTGAATAGGCTGATCTAACACCATCATCCGGTTTCTGTCCAGGGTGTGCTGTCTCTTGATTTGGGCCAAAGTCCCCAGTTTGTTCCTTGGGCCAGCTCTCACCTGATCCTCACAATCCCTTGCAGACTAATTAAAAAAAACTATTTGTGGTCTGCAAACCATTTTTGAAAAGCATCCTTCCAAATTTACAAATTACGCCAAAGAACAGAGTGAGAATTTATTATCATTGAAATAGCAGAAATGTGGTGACAGATTTTACTTTTCACTAGGATCTCAACAATCAGTTTACAAGTTGAAGTGTAAATAAATTACCACAGGTGTTACCTAAGCAAAAGGTATCAACTCAGTCCTTCAAATTAAACTAGATAATCTGTTTTATTCTAACCTTTTGAAGTATTCACATTTGTGTGGTTTCATTGCCTATGTCATTTACTGGAACACCTCATGGACCCACCCAATAAATTCTCTCTAATTCTGATAAAATAATTAAAGGGCACACCCTGCTCTAAAACATTGCTGTGAGTGGCAACCCAGACCATAGAACGACAACTACCAACTTGTACAATCCACCTCTGCCACTTCCCATCCTCCAACCTACAGACAAGTTCAAAGGGAAGCCTTCTCAGTGTGCAGGCGATCACAATCTCACTTCTCCACTTCAAACATTTTCTTTCTAATCAGGAGTTTTCAGATACTTTATCCCACTGATATAATAATTGTTCTCCAACCATTCTTTAATATTGCGTGGGTTTTACATGTCTGATCCTGCACACTCTCATAAATCATTGCAGAGTTGAACCAACATTCATTTTACCTTATCTGACGTTCTCCCTCGATTGCCTTGCTCTTTCCATTGTCTCTGCCTCCTGTGGTTTTAAGAGTTATGAACTCCAGTTTAGAATTAAGTAACTTCAACCTCATCTTCAGCTGCTCTTTTTTTTCACCGTGGGTACAGTTCTGTAAGATCAGAAGTGGGTTTCTCTATTTACAAAAAAAGCCTGTGATAAATTTAAAATACCATTTTGCTAACTATACCACATTGTCTGTATAAATAACGTCATATTACTCACAATAACAGTCAGTCTCTTCCTTTTAGGACCCATTTACTGCCTTTCATGTTGATAAGACACTGGTGAACAAGTATCTTAACTCGCTGTTGATTGGAGAGCTTGCACCTGACCAGCCCAGTATAGAATCATGGAAAAGTGTGAGTACTTTCTCCAGTCAATGTTCTGCAAATGGATCCTAGTCCACAATTATCACATTACTATGTGTAGGAGCTTGTGCAAATTGGCTGCCTTCATTACATCTCCAATGAAACTGTAAAAGTACCATGGTTTTGATTGTTACCATCAGGGAGGAGGTACAGGGGCCTGAAGACCCACACTCAACAATTTAGAAACAGCTTCTTCCCCTCAGCCATCAGATTTCTGAGTGGTCCATGAACCCATGGACATTACTTTGTTATTCCTTTTTTTGCACTATTTATTTATTTCGTAATTTATAGTAATTTTATGTCTTTGCACTGTACTGCTGTCACATCAAACTTCATGATATTTAAGTCAGTGGTAATAAACCTAATTCTGATTGCTGGTGCGAATGTGTTTCAGTGAAAAAATGTAATTGAAAATCAGGGATTAAGTGCATGAATCAAAAACAATCCATGATTTTGCAATGGATCCTCCATGGGTGTGAAGTACTAACACATGCAGGAGCCCAGACATGCACAGTGGCATTCACTGATGCAATGCATGCCCATAAATTGCTAAAATGATTTTCATTCATGCATGTACTTCTTGGTCTACCTGCAGCACTTGTAGGTAGTTGGGTGGGGGTTGATGGTCTTGAAGTGACATTCATGCAGAATCGGGGCTTCACACCCTTCTTGTTCATTGTTAAAAGGAAACTCCAAAGCTGGAACCTGCCTTGGATGTAATCCCTTTACAGAATTTATTCCAGCTCTTGCATGCCCCCACCTAATGGTCACGTCCTTTGCCCAACCGCCATCTCTGACCTATTAATCAACCCAGCCTCTCAGACAACTTGCTGACCTGACCCATTTTCTTCTGACCATCCCATGACTACCAATCCCTCCCACCCTTTCCACTCCTCACCAATGACCAGAAGCTTACTCCCACTCTGACAACAGTCATCCACCAATGCTTACTCGGACCCCTCCATTTAATAATTGGCACCAACCCCCTATTCTGCCAAACCCAACCAAGGCTCAGCTCTGGATTTACCTTATTTTCTTCAGTGCTCCTCGTGTAGCCTTGGGACTTGCACGCCTCTGAATTTTGCAGAGTGGGCTCTTGGATAAAACATTCATTGGCCTGCTGTGAACTTAACAATGAACTCATCTTTACAGATGCTGGCCAAATTCTAGGGGTCCATCTTGTATGTAGGCAGCTGTTGACATGGCTGTGAATGCCTGGGCCAGTTACAGTATTGTGCTCTGCAATGGGAACATACATCTGCTTCTGAACATTGGGGAAAGAATTTTTTGTCATACACTTATTAAAAAAAGCTCAACAATATTCATGATGGACGATCATCCCTTAAGGTGAGATTCCATCGACATTGTTGAATAACAACTTTTTTCTAAGCTGACCATTCCCTTTTTCTGATGAGTCATGATGAACAGTCTGAAATATTAATTCCGTTTCTCTTTCCACAGGTGTTGCCTGGCCTGTTGAGTTTTTCCAGCACTTTCAGTTTTTATTTTAGATTTCCAGTTTATTTTTTGATTGTCATCACCTTTTGCACCTTCCTTTCAGAAAGAGGTGACAGAAGATTTCAGGGAGTTGCGCACCATTGTGGAAAGGACAGACCTCCTTCGGCCAAGTAAGCTGTTCTTCGCTGGACTCCTGGCTCACATTCTGCTCCTTGAAGCTGCAGCCTGGCTCACCCTTTGGTATTTTGGTGCCTCCCTCTTCCCCTTTCTGATCAGCTCAGTCCTTCTGAGCACTGTGCAGGTGGGTTTGCACTTAGAAGTTGCACAGTTAGATGAATTCTTCCTGCATGCATCGACGTGGCAAATTAGCTGGAGTATGGATTGCTTGAAATAGAATATGTTACTCATCTGACCCATCCATATAATTTAATATTTATAGAGCTCTCACAACCATGGTTCATGTTGATCTCAATTACTGAATGGACAACCATAAACTGCATTTTATTCCTTTGAACCAGAAGACTAGTGGTTTCTGAATACAAGATGTATTTTGTCCTATAACATAGGGTTGTTTTAACTAGCAGATTCAGGAATCTGGACAACAATGCGAGAACTTTTAGCTTCTCTGCATTGTTGAAATGCCTTATTAATTATATACCAGTATGACTCTGACTAGCCAAGGTAAACTGGATGATGAGAATTGTGATCGTCTGTTCAGTGTGTTTGGTACCTAACTGTAAAACCCTCCTGTGGTTTGTTTGCAGGCACAGAGTGGTTGGCTGCAGCATGACTTTGGACATCTCTCTGTCTTCAGCAAGTCCAAGTGGAACCATCTTGTCCACAAGTTTATTATTGGTCATCTGAAGGTGGGTCACACTGCGAGTGGAGGTCACTTCATTTCAAAGGCGATTCAGCCCATCAGGTGCATGTTGGCTCCCAATAGAGCAATCTCATCAGTCCCATTCCTCCTCCTCATTTCCCTGCAGCCCTGCAACTTCACATGTCCTTCAACTTCCTTGGACTCCTTGCCACCTGTCTACACCAAGGGACCACTTACAGTAGCCAATTAACCTGTCAGCATGACTGGAATGTGGGAGGACTCCAGAGCACGTGGTGGAAAATCACACAGTCACAGGGAGAATGTGCAAACTCCACACAGACAGCACTTGAAGTCAGGATTGAATGCAGTCCCTGAAGCTGTGAGGTAGCAACACTAACTGCTGTGTCACCTGTTGCTGGGCTGTTGTAACGAAGTAGGGATCATGCACAAAATCCCTACTCCGTTATATGTGTTTCCTCAATGCCAACTTTATTATCTTTCTCTCTTCTGCTTGCTGTGCTTGTATTCTCATTGCTCTTGTGCCACCTTCTCCATCAAATATATTCAACTCTCTTTGTGCCTATCTCTTTGTTGCTCTCTGTCTCTTCTAGGTCTTTTGTACCCTGTCTCTCTCTGAATATTTGCAAGTCCTCTTCATAACTTGCCTTGGGTTTCTCTACTTTGGTGTGTACACTTGCTTTTGACTTGCTGCATATTTCTCACTATTGCTACCTCCCGCTGCTGTGCACTGGCTTATATTAACTCTCCCTTGTAGTTTACGTTAGAATTCCTCAGACTGCACGTAACCCTATAGTGTTTCTGTAACTACACATCAACTCAATCAGAATTCTTCATAAGTTGGTCTGTGCATGCTCTCTTGTGGGACTTAAATGACCCAACAGCTTGAATCATCTGTGATGTGCATGTACCTAGGTAACAGCACTGTGTTTGGCTACAATGCCCCTAATAGGGTGAGCAGAAAAAGTTACTCTGCAGCATGACTTTGGACACCTCTCAGTGTTCAGCACATCCAAGTGGAACTATTTTGTCCACAAATTTATTATTGGTCACCCGAAGGTAGGTCACTACGTATACAGATTATTTTGCTGTAACCTCAGCATGTCTATTGTAGCAATATTGTATTGACCCCAGAGTCAATCCAGAAATACCTGCTGGAGATGTTCAATAAGGAGGGCACCTGGTCTAGCTGCAATGTCCCTGAGATCAAATAGTGTGCTGAACCTCACTGCCGATGCTTGCGTATCTTAGTAATTGTCCTGCGTGTTGGTTAACACCATCAGGAGAAAGAAGTTGGTCCATTTCACTGATTCTCAGGCTAGTGATAAGATATGGAGACACAAGAGACTGCAGATGCTGGAATCAGGAGCAAAAAAACAAACTGGCTTGATGCAGGGTCTCAACCTGAAACATTGGCCTGCTGAGTTCCTCCAGCAGTTTGTTTCTTGCAAGTTATATCCCTTGTATATTACACTCAAGGGGAAATAAATTTATTCAGCCAGTGGCTGTTTGTTGAGAGCATCTATGAAGGGAAATGAACAGTCGATGTTTTGGGCTGAGACCCTTCAGGACCTTTCTAGTCCTGATGAAGGGTCGCGGCCCGAAATGTTGACTGTTCATTTCCCTCCATAGATGCTGCCTGACCTACTGAGTTCCTCTAGCATTCTGTGTGTTGCTCCATATTTCCAGCATCTGCAGTCTCTCTTGTGTCGCTGTCTTTTGAGAGCTTTGTAGACTGTTTGATGTATGGGTGTTGGGTGTAGAGGGTGGTTGGTGGGCAGGTATTGGCAATGGGAGGAGTTAGATATTGTTCCATAACAGACAGCCCAACAATTACTCTTTCTTCTCTTATACAGGGTGCTCCAGCAAGCTGGTGGAACCACCTCCACTTTCAGCACCATGCCAAACCCAACTGCTACCGCAAGGACCCTGACATTAACATGCACCCCATCTTCTTTGTCTTGGGGAAGAAGCTTCCAGTTGAAGTAAGTAGTGCATGGATATCTTGGTCATTTTATTTTCTCTTGTGCTGGTTCTGCCACCAGGACTTTCAGAGACGGCGGGAGTAGCTAGGATACAGCTAAATAACTGGGAACACTAGTTAGTGCAGCTGATATGGGATCCTAGTTTTTATGAACAATGCATGGGGTGGACGGGATTTGAAAGGGAGAAGATTGTTGTCCAGGATGTCAGCTAAGGTGCCAACAGAAACACAAATGATGATGAAGTATACTAAGTATATCAAAAGGATACTAAGAGTTTTTTTAAATATATAAGGAGTAAAAGACAGACATGGGTTGATATAGGACCAATCGATAACGGTGTGGGAGAGATTATAATGGATGATAAAGAGACGGCAGAAGAACTAAATGAGTATTTTGCATCGGTCTTCACTGTGGAGGACATCAGCAATATACCAGTTAGTCAGGGGTCTCACGGAATGGAACTGAGTTCAGTTAAGACTACTAGAGAGAAGGTGCTAGGAAAAATAAATGGGCTAAAGACTGATAAGTCTCCCGGACCGGATGAGGTGCATCCCCGGGTTCCGAAGGAGGTGGCTTTAGAGATAGCGGAGGCATTTGTGGTAATTTTCCAGGAATTGATAGACTCCGGCATAATTCCGGAGGACTGGAGGGTCGCAAATGTAGTTCCGCTGTATAAGAAAGGTGGGAGGCAGCATAAAGGAAATTACAGACCTATTAGTCTGACGTCAGTTGTGGCAAAGTTATTGGAATCAATCTTCAAGGATGAGGTTATGGAATACCTAGAGGTGCAAGGCAAGATAGGTCCAAGCCAACATGGTTTTGTGAAGGGAAGATCCTGCCTGACCAACCTATTGGAGTTTTTTTGAAGAAATCACAGGTAGGGTGGATAAGGGAGAGGCGGTAGATATTGTGTATTTAGACTTTCAAAAGGCCTTCGACAAGGTGTTGCATAAGAGACTGATTAATAAGATGAGAGGTCATGGAATTACAGGTAGGATAACAGAATGGGTGGAGCATTGGCTGGTTGGCAGGAAGCAAAGGGTGGGAATAAAAGGATCTTGTTCTGGTTGGCTACCAGTTACCAGTGGTGTCCCACAGGGGTCGGTGTTGGGGCCGCTTCTTTTTACCTTATACATTAATGATTTGGATGATGGAGTAAATGGTTTTGTGGCTAAGTTTGCGGATGACACCAAGATAGGTGGAGGAGTAGAGAGTATTGAGGAGACAGGAAGGTTGCAGAGATACTTAGATAGTTTAGGAGAATGGGCAAGGAAATGGCAGATGAGATTCAATGTTGAGAAATGTCCAGTTGTACACTTTGGAAACAGAAAGAAATGGGCAGATTATTATCTAGAAGGAGACAAAATTCAAAGTACAGAAGTACAAAGGGACTCGGGGGTACTCGTGCAGGATACCTTAAAGGTTAACCACCAGGTCGGATCGGTGGTAAAGAAAGCGAATGCTGTGTTGGCATTCATTTCGAGAGGTATAGTGTATAAAAGTAAGGAAGTGTTGATGAGGCTCTACGGGGCACTAGTGAGGCCTCATTTGGAATACTGTGCACAGTTTTGGGCCTCCTATCTTAGGAAAGATGTGCTGATGTTGGAGAGGTTTCAGAGGAGATTTACGAGGATGATTCCCAGAATGAAAGGGCTTACGTATGATGAGCGTTTGTCGGCTCTTGGACTGTACTCACTGGAGTACAGGAGAATGAGAGGGGACCTCATAGAGACATATAAAATGTTGAAAGGACTGGACAGAGTAGATGTGGTCAAGCTGTTTCCCTTGGTGGGTGAGTCCAGGACCAGAGGGCACAGTCTTAGAATTAGAGGGTACAGGTTTAAAACAGAGATGAGGAGAAATTTCTTTAGCCAGAGGGTGGTGAATTTGTGGAATTCCTTGCCACGTACAGCAGTGGAGGCCAGATCATTGGAGGTGTTTAAGGAAGAGATAGATAGATATCTAAATAGTCGGGGTATCAAGGGATATGGGGATAAGGCTGGAAATTGGGGTTAGGTTGTTTTTTTTGCCCCCCCCAATTTCTCATTTCTTTTTCTTTTTTCCTTTTCTTTGGAGCAGACTCGATGGGCTGAATGGCCTACTTCTGCTCCCTTGTCTTGTGATCTTGTGAAGTGGAAAAGTACCTAGGTGGAGTGGCATGGATAGTGGCCAGGAGCAGAGGTGCCAGGAGGGCTGGGTTAACATGAGGACTGGTCAACAGAACCTTTTAAAAACTTATTGGCTATGGGTTTAGGGCTACAAATGGGCCTGATATTCCTACGTGGTGGAACAAATTTCAGGACTATTATTTTGGTATTAAAAAAAAGTGGAAATACAGGTATATTCTGCTCTTTTGTGTCTATGTTGTCATTGTATGCGGTGTTTATCTTCCTGTACCTTGCCAGGGACAGGGGTGGCCGGGGTGGGGGAGTGCGGTGGGGGGGATTGGGGGTGGGAACAGAACGGATAGACAAGTTATACCTAGCACTTCAAGATCAAAGTCATATCATAGATAGCTGTGCTTACATATACAGTATGTGAGTATTCAGCAGCAGTCGTAATAGTGCATCAACTGCCAGTAAAAGCTTTTGATAACACCTCCTAAACATGCTACTTCCACTACTTAGAAAGACAAGGACAGCTGGTGCATTGATGTACCATTACCTCCCACATTTTCCTCCCTAGTTACACATTGATCCTCGCTTGGAAATAGACTCTCATTTTTACATCATTGCTCTGCTATAACCTTGGTACTTACTACCTAAAAGCAACGTGGGATTTGCTTCCTTAAACAGATTGCAGAGGTTCAAGAAGGCCACCACTTTCTCAAGCAAATAAAGATAGATAATAAGTGTCAGTTTTGCCAGTGATGTCCACATTCTAACAACAAATGAAAAAGTTATTAGTTTGGAAATCCTTTGCAAAGCAAAAGATAAAGTAAGGTCAGTTAAAGACCATGGTTGGTGGATCCAAGGATTATGTATGCTCCCATTGAGGTAAAGAGAGCTCATGAAAGAGCTGGATGGGAAAACAGATTAAACAAAGAAGGATGGACTTGATGAAGTATTGAGTGACAGCTCCACAAATTAGGAATGAAAACAAAAAATGCTGGAAATACTCCACAGGTCAGGCAGGATCTGTGGAAAGAGGAACTCTAAAGTTTCTGGAAGAGTCTTGGACCTGAAATGTTACCTTTGTTTCTCTTTCCAGAGATGCTGCCTGACCTGCTGAGTGATTCCAGCATTTTCTGGTTTTATTTCAGATTTCCAGCATCTGCATTTTTTTTTTGATTTTCACAAATTAGGAATTGGGGTACGCTAATGTAAAGGATCCACGGCATTTAAAATCAATGGGATTAAAACTGGGATACATATACTTCTGCTTCCAGGTTTTCAACATGGACTCCAATTGCTCAAAACACTGCACTCAGTATTAATCTATAAAGTGCACTCTGCAAGTCATGCAGTTATTTTCACAAATATGCATAAACTTTTGTACTCTCTAACCTAGGTGGGAAAGCAGAAGAAGAAGTATATGCCATACCAATACCAGCACAAGTATTTCTTCCTGAGTAAGTCCTGACAACATTTTGTCACCATATCGTTGCACTTACATAAAATGTATAGCACATAAATAAAATATTCAAGCTAACTGGACTGTACCAAGAGTTTATGCTCACCTTCCACACCTCTTCATTTCTCTCTCTTGTGTTTAGCTTCTCCTTACATCCATCTATGCCATTTGTCTCAACAACTCCTTGTAACAACTTCCAGTTTCTATCCACTCTCAAGTTCTGCTGAATTTTCCGTTGAACTTGTAAACAATTATATCACATACAGTATGCTGGCATTGGAGAGGATCCAGAGGAGGTTTACAAGAATGATCCTGGGGATGAAAGGGTTAATGTATGAGGCATGTTTGATGGCTCTGGGCCTGTACTCAATGGAGTTTAGAAGGATGAGGGGGGGGATCTCATTGAAACCTACTGAATATTAAAAGGCCTGGCTAGAGTGGATGTAGAGAGGATGTTTCCAGTGGTGGGAGAGTCTAGGACCAGAGGGCACAGCCTCAGAATAAAGGATGTCTCTTTAGAATTGAGATGAGAAGGAATTTCTTTAACCAGAGGGAGGTGAATATGTGGAATTCATTGCCACAGATGACTGTGGAGGCCAAGTCATTGGGTATATTTAAAGCAGAGGTTGATAGGTTCTTGATTAGTAAGGGTGTCAAAGGTTGTAGGGAAAAAGCAGGAGAATCAGGTTGAGAGCGAACAATAAATCAGCCATGATCGAATGGTGGGGCAGATTTGTTGGGCCGAATGGCCTAATTTTACTCCTATGTCTTATGGTCTATCACTGGTCCAGTTTGTTCTTCTACCTTCACAAATCACCTTCCCACGGCACCTTCTTATGCAACCACAGCAGATGAAAATCCTGCCCTTTTACCTCCTCCTTTTCCACCATCCAGAAACTGTTCTTTCCAGACGCAGCAATGGTTTACTTGTTGGAATTCCAATTTAGTTAACTACATTCACTGCTCATGCTCTCCTCTGGTGAAATCGAGTACAGATTGGGCAAGTGCTTTGTGGCATCTTGTCATGCAGAATGCAAGCATAACCCTGAGCTTCTGGTCACTTGTCACTTTAATTCTCTGATCCACTTTCTGCTCTCTCTGACATCAGCCTCCTTCACTGTAAGTGTAAATTTGAGGCACAGCACCACATATTACAGCCTTCTGGACTCCACCTGAAATTATTGAACTCAGTTTTATCAGCAGTTCCACTTCAGGTTTTCAGCATTTACAGTTGTTTCTATTCATAATTTCTGATAATTATTCTCTTTTCCCCCCTCCCCCCCCCACTCCCCTAACTACACCTTCGTTACACTGCTCTTTGCCCTCTTTCACCTTGCACAGTCACCCCTTTTATTTATTCTCCCCACTTTCCACCCTATCACAGATCTTCTCTTTTGTTCTCTGCTCCCCTCCATCTTCCCTTGCATTTGTTTTTTTTTAGTTCTGATGAGAGGTCATATACCTATTGCAGAGACACTGCTCTGCTGAGTGTTTCCAGCATTTTCTGTCTTTATTTGTAACTTGAATTTCCAGTACTCTGCTTCTGTTCATTTACTAATTACTTGCCCACTTGCAATTTTACTAATGCCATAAATTTATAAATTATGGCAGGTTTAGATATTGATTAGACAGCTCTCACTGCAGTAGCTCTAACAAATATTTTTCTATTATAAACTTATAGTGACATTTTACATTGCGGTGAATGTGAATTTTGAATAAAGCTCTTAGCATCATCTGAAATTAACTCTTTCCGGACTTGTGCCAGGCCTGCCATTTGCTGTCCAACCCCACTTCCTGCATCAGGGACTCGTGAATTTTGTGGGTGCTATACATCTGACAGAAAGTGCTGGCAATACTTAGCCAGACAGGCTGCATTTGTGCAGTTAACATTTTGGGTTTATAACCTTTGAGAATGTTTACTGAATATTGAATTAGGCCCCTGATTTTAGCCCAAGAGGTATAATCTAATAGCACCGTGCTTGTCCCCTATCTGAGAGAACAACAATGGGCATTGACAAACCTATACAATAGCTGGTGTAAATAAGGATCATTAATAGTGCTCCAAAATTATTCTCATTCCAACATGCTTTCTGTGAAAAGTTTTAGTTTTCAGTCTATAGGAATTACACTGAAGAGTGAACATGGCTAAAGAGATGGAAAGATTCCACCTTGCAACAGTTAAAGAGAGGAATTTAATTTTACAGGTGACATGTATATTAAGAAGCTGACAAGACCTAGAGGAAGTGCAGGGATCTGCAGGCAGAGGGTACCAGTCACTTAACTGTAGGAATCCTTCCTTCAGTTGTTCAAGGGTGATAGCTCTTTCTTCTCTTGGCTGAGCAGAAGAATCTCATCTCTCCACAGATTGGACAGATGCGGTTCCTTCTTTCATTCATTGAGAGGTTGCCATGTTTATTGGTTGGGTACATGCCATAAATAAGGGTGGAAATGATGCTTTACTACCACCCATTCCCCCTCCCCACCTTCCTAGTTTGTCTTTAATCAGTCTTTAAAGATTAAAATGAGGCATAAGCATTGAGAGCTGTTGGGGAAAAAGATCCAGGACTGTTGCAAGGCTGTGTATAATGTGTGACTGGAAGTATTATTTGATATGGGTGATTTATGCTTCTCAGTGGCCTTTCCCCCTAGGCTGCCTGACACTTTGCCTCTGTTATTCCAAGTCTCCTGACATATCTTGCTGTGGTGAGATTCTTTTTCCTTCTCATTGATTGGCCAACTCTCTCTCCTGACTTCCCTGTACATTAAGCCGGTGTGTAGAGAGTGGATTTCCTGTGTTTACCTCATATAGGCAATGGCCTGTGAACAGTATTAAATTTGCTGAGACACATAGTTGCTGTGAATCAAGGCATGTACGTGGTGCTGGAAATGTAAGGAGCTTTAAAAGCTAATCATTGCAACAGACATATAGCTGCACTCAGAAGTTCAGGACTTGCAGCTGAAATGTTTATGATTTTTGAGATTAAATACAATTTTCTGTGCAAAATTGTATTTAATTTTTCTCCAATTACTCCCCTTTCCTCTCCTCTCTGAATACACTGAACTTTATTTGGTTTTATTCTGTGGGTGCTGGCAGCCTTGAGGTACATTCCCCTAGCAGTCAGTGCAAATGTCAGCTAAGGTGCAGTTGTTTGGCCATGAACAGTTTAACAGCTGAGTCTGATCTTATCTTTACCTGATGATTCCTTGTGTACATTTCTAATGCAAGGTCACTGAAGAAGAGGGGAACCTGTCTGGATTTGTCCTGTGAGAGGTGAATTGTTGTCCTTGATGTACCTGAAATTAACACAGACTAGAGACTGAATCTGTGAGTTTGTAAGCATGAGTTCTGTGCTAGGTGATGGTCTTACCTGCTGTCATACCCAACTAATGCTGTTACCTGCTAAATTGTTCAAGACTTAAGTTTTTAAGAGACACTGGGCAGCAGCTTGATTTTTTCCATCTCTGATCCAGGTACAGTCTAGGATGGTCCTAACACTCACCTACACTAGGGTAATTGATGGTGGTCAATTAATGTACAGCATGTCCTTGGGATGTGGGAAGAAAATTAAGTACCCCAGGGAAATCCTTGCAGTAACAGGGAGAACTCCTTGCAGAAAGCAATGCAAGTCAGTATCAAACCCAGGTTTGATAACTCTTCACTCTTTGTATAACCTAATACTGGTCTGATTGCAATGCTGGTCCACCAAGCGATGTGAACAAATCTCTGCAGGGTCTCTATTGTACGTCAGTGAGAGGCCAGGGCAAAGATCCCACAAAAAGGTGCAGTGGAAAATTAGGAGAAATTGTAAGATTGGGTCTTGGTGGAATTGGACTAGCTGAATTAGAAGCAGTATTTATTCACACTATGCACTGAATCAGTATAAATACTGAAATGTTTGTAATGACCTTGGAATGTTTGAGGGTTCCTGCAATGTAAAGTATTTCCTGTTCCTCGTCACATTTCTTGCCATTCTTCAAGCATATTTATATAAAATTGAACAAGGCATAAAGATATTACTGCTCTCAGTTATCGTTTCAGTACTGGCTAACCCTGTCCTTTCAAGCATGTCTTTGAACTCTTGTTGGTTTTGGAGGGGTTTTCCTTTACCAGACTCCATCCCTTACTTGGTGAATTGCAGTGTCCTGTTACACCCGTTCTGTGGTTGCTCATTTCAGGTGCCCACACTGTGCTCGATCAAATTGCACGGTCATCCTAGCATTACTCAGTCTTTCACAGCCCATGCCAATTGCATCACTGCTGCTTTGCATCATCAAATCCTGTCTTTTGTAAGCTCCAACATCCGCCTAATGCCACAATTGTTTTCCATCTGTCCTGCTCGTTTTTTTTTGTTTGCCATGGAATTATATTTCAGACAGAAGTGCAAGCTGATGTACAGTGATGAGTGTTGGGCATGACACATAAATGGACAAATGAGCGAGAAAACTGCCCTAATGCAGGTGTCATTTCCCCATTGGACATTGCACAAGTGATAATGTCATCTATACATTCTGTGTCCATTATTTACTCAATGTCAGAAATAGGTCATGACATATTGATGCAATGCTTGTTATTAACTCTCAATAAAGCAAGGAATACATCACATCGAAAGCAGTGAATCGTGAGTGATTTAAAGTGGTGCCTGTGGGATTTTGATTTTATATTGTGTGGATACCCATCAATCATTTTAGTGTTTTAAGAATTTGATTGTAAACCTCTAGTGACCTGGGTTTGATACTGACTTCCATTGCTTTCTGTGTTGTTATGTGTTATTATGTAGTTATAATGAAAAACTACAGTTGCCAGTAAGCAATGCAAGGGGGTCACGTGGGGGAACAAGAAGGGGCTGTAAAAAGAGAGGGAAAGCAACCCACTCTGGTGTTGGTTAATAAAAATGTTCAAATGTTAAACCCACTCAAAGTTTGTCTCTTGATGAAGAACAAACATAACATGGTGTCAGAAGTTGGTGTGAGGTCTGACCAGGGAGACTAGATGAATACTGTGTGCAACTGAGAAAGAGACTCAGTGAGTACGAAAGAAAAGCTGTAATAAGACGGAGAAAAAGCCGGCTGGCGTGGCGAGGAAGCGCATTGTTCCGGAAGTTCAGCAGTCACTGGATTTGCCAAGAGAGATTCAGGTGAGAGGCTGTGAGTTTCCTTTACGGATAAGCTAAGTCCTCCCACACCTATGCAGTTGACTGGCAATCCAACCGATAATTGGAAACGCTTCATACAGCGATTCAACATTATATTTAGATGCTAGTGGAGCGGGATGGAACGATGAAAAATGGAAAGCGTCTATTTTTCTGCACGTGATTGGCAAAGATGCTTTGGACATGTATAACAGCTTTCAAATTGATGAGAAAGCTTTTGAGTTGGGCACTTTGATGAAAAAATTTGAGTAGTATTTTATCCCAAGTAAAAACATCACATTTGAGAGAGATAAATTATTTTCCCATGACCAGAAACAAGGTGTTAGCTTCAACCAATACTTAGCTGAGCTTCACACACTGAGTAAGTCATGTGAATTTGGAGATTTGAGAAACTCACTAGTTAAAGGCAGAATAGTTTGTGGAATTCCAGATAATGGACTCAGAGAAAGACTGTTGTGTGAAAAAGATTTGACCCTGGAAAAGGCGGTGAATATGTGTAGGATAGCAGAAACCACACAAGCACAAGTTAAGGAGCTGCACAGGGCAGACACAACAGTGCATGCTGTGAAAACACAGAAGCAGCACACAAGGTATTTCCGAAAGCAACAGCAAAGCAAAGAGAAAGGCTTAAACAGCAAATGCAGTAGATATAGAAGTAGACACATTCCAAAGATGTGCCCTGCTTATGGGAAGTCCTGCAATAGCTGTGGGAAGAAGAATCACTTTGCAAGGTGCTGCAAAGCTGGGGCTAACAAGAGAAAGGTGCACACAGTTGATGAGGAAATGGAGGAATTCTTCGTGGATTCTGTACAGACTGTGGCTGCTGGTAAAACAGAATGGATTGTTCCAGTAACTGTGAATGAGATAGTAATTCCATTCAAGCTTGACACCGGAGCTCAGGTGAATCTGTTATCCATGGATGATTATAAGACTCTCACAGCAAAGAGTAAGATTTACCCTGTGAAGTTAAAAGTGACAGGCTACACTGGAGAGAAAGTTCCAGTAAAAGGGGGCTGTATGGTGACCTTTAAGCACAAGGGGCAGCACTTAAAATCACAGCTACTGATTGTAGAAAAGAGAGTACAGCTAATATTAGGTCTGAGTGCATGTGAAAAGCTCAACCTAGTGAAAAGAGTTTTCATGGTAGTTTCACATACCAAAGATGACCACACAACACTCATGGAAGAATATGCAGATGTCTTTGAGGGGCTCAGAAGCTTACCTGGTGTACACAAAATTCACATAGATGAGGCAGTGGCTCCTGTTGTCCATGCATACAGGAAAGTTCCGTTTCAACTTAGAGATAAACTTAAACAAGAACTAGCACGCATGGAATGGATGAATATCATACAGAAAATTGAAGAACCAACAGATTGGGTGAGTTCACTGGTCATTGTGCAAAAGAAAAATGGAGCATTGCGGATATGTCTAGACCCAAGAGATCTCAATGAAGCCATCAAGAGAGAGCATTTTAAATTGCCAACATGGGAGGAGATCATGTCCCGGTTTTCAGGTGCTAAATGGTTTAGCAAGCTCGATGCATCGTCTGGGTTTTGGCAGATGAAGTTTGATGAGGCAAGTTCAAGACTGTGTACTTTTAACACACCACAGGGAAGATATTGCTATCTTCGGCTGCCATACAGGATCCTGTCCGCACCAGAAGTCTACCATAAGACCATCTACATGATTTTTGAGGGCATAACTGGTGTTGAGACCATGATGGATGACATCATTGTCTGGGGTCCACCAAGGAGGAACATAATACTCGACTGAGACAAGTGCTTGACATGACAAGGAATGTCAATTTGAAATTAAGAGAAATGTGAGTTTGGTGTTAAGACACTGCTCTTCATAGGAGATGTCATATCTGAAGAGGGAGTGAAGCCTGACCCAAGAAAGACGTCAGCCATTGAAAACATCGAGAGGCCCCAAAACAAAGAGGAGGTGAGACGTTTCTTAGGGATGGTGACTTACCTGGCTAAGTTCATCCCTCGACTGTCAACAGTGAAAGCACCACTTAGGTTGCTCCTTGAGCAACAAAATGAATGGATTTGGTCTCATGAGCAAGAAGAATGTTTCCAGATGTTGAAAAGGGTCCTAACTGAAGAGTCTGTGCTGAAGTTTTATGATCCGGAAAGGTGTATCAGGATATCAGCTGATGCGTCCCGGCACGGCCTTGGATCAGTACTACTGCAGCAGCATGATGGCACATGGCAACCTGTGGCCTATGCGTCAAGGGCTTTAACAAGTGCGGAAGCCAACTGTGCACAGATAGAGCAAGAACTTCTCTCCAGTATATATGCATGTGAAGGTTTCCATCAGTACATGTATGGGCAAGCTATTGAAGTGGAGACAGACCATAAACCGTTGGTCTCAATTATGTCCAAACCACTGAATGACTGTCCCATGAGGGTACAGCACATGTTCATAAGGCTGCAGAAGTATGATGTGAAGGTGAGCTACACACTGGGAAAATATATGTTTGCTGCTGATGCGTTGTCTCGAGCAGTTGACAAGACAGAAAAGAGTGACCAACAGGTTAATGCAGATATACAGGCCTATGTTGACATGATTGTCACCTCTCTTCCAGTATCTCCAGATAGAACAGAGCAGGTTAGGAAAGCAGCAGAGGCAGATGAAACAATGAAAGTACTCGATGATACAATACAGAAAGGATGGCCAGCAGCAAAGGATGACTGTCCAATGTGTATTCGGGATCATTGGGCATGCAGAGCTGAACTGAAAGATATGGTCTTCAAAGGGAACAGGTTTGTGATTCCAGTGTCACTATGCAAGGAGATGCTCCAGAAGATACATGAAGGGCATCTTGTGGAGGAAAAATGTAAATGTAGAGCATGTGAAGTGATGTACTTGCCAAGAATGAACCAGGAGATCAGCCGGACCACTGCTTCATGTGAAATATGCCTTACCTGCAGACCAAAGCAACAAGCAGAACCACTTACAGCACACCCTGTACCAGACAGGCCGTATTTCAAAGTTGGAGTGGATTTGTTTGACTGTAATGGGAAGAGCCATATTGTTGTAACAGACTACTTTTCCAATTACCCAGAGGTTGCGACACTGCAATCAACATCCAGCAAAGCAGCTATCATGTTCGTGAAAGCTGTGTTTGTGAGGTATGGAGTTCCATGTGAAGTAGTATCAGTCAGTGGTCCACAATTTTTGAGCCGTGAATTTGAATCCTTTGCCAATGTTTGGGGGTTTTGACATATAACCTCAAGCCCACATCACTCAAACTCTAATGGCCTAGCAGAGAGTTCAGTTAAGGTGGTGAAGGGCCTCATGAAGAAAGCGCAAGATGGACGAGAGGATTTCCACAGAAGTGTAATGATTTACAGAAGTGCGCCACTGCAGAACAGCCTTTCACCAGCCCAAATGCTGATGGGTCGACGCATACGCACTAACCTTCCAATACATGAAAACCTGTTGACACCTGAAGGAGCACACAAGGTCAAACGGGCTAAAGAGGAAGGGAAAGAAAAACAGAAACAGAATCACGACAAAACAGCGAAAAGCCTACCAGTCCTGAAGCCTGGGGATCAAGTGCGAATCCAAGATCATGATTCTGGCACATGGTCCATGCAAGGAGTTGTGCAAGAGGAAGTAAGTCCACATTCATACCAGATCCAGATGGAGCGAGGGACACCTCTGAGGAGAAACTGCGTGGATCTACGGCCACAAGCTCTAACCCATGGCTGTGACCCGTCTCCTGCCAGTATACCAAAGGGGCCAGCATTTGGAGAAAATTAACATGTGGACCAGAGTTCCCAGGAAAACACCAATAGTAATGCAGCAAATGAAACCAACACACCTGCGAGAACAAGTACCAGACCAAAAAGGACCATTAAATCAACTCAGAGACTGATTGAAAGCTGCTGAGTGGACAAGGGTTCTTTGCAGGTTTATAAGGACAAAGTATTGTGTTTGTTTTCTTTAAAGGGGGGAGATGTGTTATTATGTAGTTATAATGAAGAACTACAGTTCCCAGTAGGCAATGCAAGGGGTCACATGGGGGAACAGGAAGTGGCTGTAAAAGGAGAGGGAAAGCAAGTCACTCTGTTGTTGGTTAATAAAAATGTTCAGATGTTAAACCCACGCGAAGTTTGTCTCTTGATGAAGAACAAGCATAACACTTTCTGCAAGGAGTTCTCCCTGGTACTGCAATGATTTCCCTGGGATACTTCATTTTCTTCCCACATCACAAGGACATGCTAGTTAGTATGTTGATTGATCACCATCAATTACCCTAGTGTAGGTGAGTGGTAGAAGAATCAGGGTGGAGTTGATGGGCATATGAGAAAGAATAGGTTACAGGGAAAGGGGAAATGGATGGAAATGCTCTTGAGAGCTGGCATAGACTCTGGGCCAAATGGCCTCCTATGTCATAAATAAATACAAAATAGATTATCTAATGCACGAAAAATGGGTGCAATGCAACTTCTAAACATATGTCAGTATTTTTGCCTTTTGTGCATTGGCTGAAAGAAAAAATTGGGTAGAAAGAACTTGCATGGTGATAGAAGCAGGAATGTTCATTGTCATTGACTCCATTATGTGCCAGTATGTTGCTGGAGTTCATCAATTCTAAATGCTTTTCTTCTCTCTCTGTCACAGTTGGGCCTCCAGCATTGCTCCCCCTCTACTTCCAGTGGTACGTCTTTTACTTTGCTGTGACTCGGATGCAGTGGGTGGTGAGTATTTCCAGCAACCTCCAGGGTATTCCATTAGCTATGGCTTCAATTCCCTCAACATTTTACTTATGAGTTAAATGTAACTCTCTCAACAACCTAATGGATACATGATGTATACTGAACCCTTTAGACAAATCCAGGCTCCATTCCTGATCTGAGATGGCTGATCTCACTCAGACGCAGTCACATGCTACATCCCACTCACTGTTACTGGATTATAGAGGAGGGAAAAACAGGCTAGGATTCCTGCTCCAGAGTGCTATCGAATGACTGCGGCTAATGCTGTTAGTCAGGGGCATTGGCGTTCAACTGCTATATTTAATAATGTAGTGATATATCTGTTATACTGAGTATCACTGGTGAGATTGTATAAGTTGTATATACTACGTGCTGTCTGAAAGGTTATATGGGGATATTTAGTAAATGCCAGGGCTTTGTATACTTCAATATCCATAATGTACAATGTGGGTTTATGGTTATATTCAATAATGTGGACAGTGAGGGGACATATAATACAACTTCATCTCCATGCCTAGTTCAGATACCAAATTCTGGCCTAACTTGAGGAGTGTATTGGCAAAGATGCTCAAGCACCCATTTCCATGACCCACACCCATAGCCACTTTATTTTTTATTAAAATTAGTTCATTAGTAACAGGAAGAAAGGGACACTTTTAGGCTGAATGTCTTTTTGGATTCTTTCTGTACTCATACATTCTCCCAATGATTATCTATGCTTGCAGTGGTATATCTACTAACATTCCTCAATTAGTTCCCTTATTGTCCTCATTGCGAGAGTGATGAGTATGTAACTGTTCATTTTATGCATGTAATGCACGTCATAGACAACACTAGAGAAACAAAGGATTGCAGATGCTGGAATCTAGATGAAAAGATAACCAGATGCTGGAGGAACTCAGCAGGCCAGGCAGCATCTGTGGACAAAAACAGATGGTCAACGTTTCGGGTCAGGACTTTCTTCACGACTGAAGATAGGAAAGGGAAAGCCCAACATAATAGGAAAATATATTGCAGTTGTATAAGATGTTGGTGAAGCCACATTTGGAATATTGTGTTCAGTTTTGGTCACCTTGCTATAGGAAAGATGCCATTAAGCTAGAAATAGTGTAGAGGAGATTTACGAGGTTGTTGGATTTGAGGGACTGAATTATGGAGAGGGGTCTTCCCCTTTTCCTATCTTCAGTCCTGAAGAAGGGTCCTGACGAGAAATGTTGGCCATCTGTTTTTTCTCCAAGGAATGCTGCCTGGCCTGCTGAGTTCCTCCAGCATCTTGTTGCTTTTTCATCACAGACAACACAGCTGCTTCCTGAGAACCACCAACAAAATGGGATCCCATTCCCCAACTTGTCACTTGTGGAGTAAATATTCCAGCTGCTCCCATTAGTTTTATGAAAGAGATTTCATGAGATTCCAGAGATTCCAGTGTCGCCTATTCACCATTAATGCCGCTGGACCTATCCAATACCTTGGTATGAATCCAAAATAAGATAATTTTATTGCAAAATTACTTCTGGTGCAAAATACTTTGCCCTTTATTAAAGTTCCTCTCACTACCACCAACAGTCTTGTAAATGTTCTCCCTAGCCTAATGTGGATCAAAGCTACCTCTCCATCACATCTCTGTATCCGCATTGCTGAGTGCTTAACTTCTGCCTTGTAACATGCATGTGGAAAGGGTAGACAGTTGGCTACTGGTGGTTCTGGACAAGAATTCATGCACTCCTGGAGTGGAGGATCAGTAGTGACCCCACTCCCACCCCTCAGTGCTTCAATAGCCAGCTGATAACTATTGTCCCATCACAGGTAAAGTCTGGGCACTCAGATGAAGTGCCAGAGGGCACCTCAGTGGGGGCAGAATGAACTAGGATGAAAAATAATGTTTTTAAAAAAATTTTCTTGCCCTTTTACAGGACTTGGCTTGGATGGTGTCCTTCTACATCCGTATCAGCCTGACGTACATTCCACTGCTTGGAATTCAAGGATTCCTGACCATGTTCTTCCTCGTGAGGTAGGGCTGTCATCGTCATATCACTGATCACACATTGGTTGGGGTTGATTGCAGCAACAATTCCTAGAATTGCTCCTTAAATTGTGAGTACAGCCAGTAACTGCAGGAGCTGTGGATTTGTGGAAATGAACTGCATGTGTAGTTTATTTTACTGCACCTGATTTAGTATGTGTGAATAGACTCAAGAAATAATGAAGCCTCTTTCCTGTGCCACTGCCTATGCTGTTTACTTTTCAGTCTTCTATGTCCTTTTATTTTGCCATTCATTCTAGCACTTATTTCTGCCTTGCTGTTTGTTTATCTCCCCTCTATCTCCCCACATAGACTGTGTCTAATACCATTGAATAGTTTAATTCTTCCACTCCAGTCAGACTGTCTACACGGCACGTGTTTATTTAGATCATGGCAGCTGATGTAATGTCATAACAGCTGCTGCATCCCTCCACTGAGAATCCAATCTTTAGTCTTTATGCTAAACGCAGTCATTTCAAAGCAGCTTTTATTCAGCACTTCCTCCACACAAAAGGCTCTTGGATTAATATGTACCCTTGTTTGCTCAGTGCTTTTACACCATAAGACATATTTATTTCTACCTCACTGCTTTTGTTTCTACTAATACTCAAACCCTCATTTCCATTTAATGGGACACCGGCTCCCATGGATACAGCCAGCAACCAGTCCAGGATAGATTGGCCAGATTAACTTGATTGACCACCAGTGTTGAGGTTTAGGCATTGGAGGGTGGGAGGTGAGTATATCCTATTACCCAAGGATTAGAGCGGCTTCCACTGGACCCAAGCATCACAAGTCCTCACCAAACCCACCATTGACAGACCAGGATAATAAAGGCAGGTGCAATAGTGACCAGAAGCTCAGTAACTTCATTAAGGAGGGTAACTCCTGTAGTTCAGTTCTCTAGGGTCTGTTTTCTTTTGAAGGTACCCATCCGATAATTTTGATCCTGTGAAAAGTAAATGGGAGCAGAAAGGTACAAAGGGACTTGGACTGTGATTGTCAAAAATTCTTGTTTTTGTAGATCAGTGTTAGGGGATCCACAATAAATCCAGGAAAGACAAATCTGAATATTTTCTTGCTCAGAACTGGGAAGGAGCAAAGGGATTTTGGTGCCCTTGTGCATAGTTTTTGGACTAATGGTCCATCAATTCCAATCTCATCATGGCAGTTGGAGCATTGAAATTCAATCCCCAAAATGTTGCAGGTGCTTTCAGGATTGAAAATGATTAATTTTTATTAGTTGAGGGTAATATAGGATTTGGAGTAAATGTGGGTAATAGGAGTCAGGGTATGAATCACCTGTAATCTATTCGAATAATTATACAAGGTTGAGTGGCCTATGCTTGTTCTAAGGATAGTTTAAGAGCCAGTTTCTTTCAAGCCTTGCTATTCACCGTGTAAGTTTGTAGCCTCTGAATTATAAACTGAAGATGATGAAATTCTTGGTAGGTCAGGCAATATTTGTGGAGAATGAAGGAGTTAATATCTTGGGTCATTGGAAAGGAGGGTAGTGGCTATGATCTGAAACTCTTTGAGGCTGAAAAGTACCCAATTGCAAGATGTTGTGCTGTTCCTTGAACAAAAGGTTTAGAGTTTAGGACAGAGTGCACCGGAAAGATTCCGTATTGGGAGACTCCTTGTTTTCACTATAATTCTGGCAAACTTAAGTCTTTTAAGAATGTATCGATGCTTGGTTGAAGCACATTTCTCCCCTCTGATGATTAATTCCATGGTTCATGTCTGCAGGTTTGTGGAAAGTAATTGGTTTGTATGGGTGACCCAGATGAACCACATTCCCATGGCAATTGATCATGATCAGAATGAGGAATGGCTGACAATGCAGGTGAGAAGCAAATGTCATTGGGTATTGATTGAAGTGAGGACTCCTGTCAATTAGGATTCCTTTGCATTGCATTATACTTTTAAAAAACTATCTTCTATTCTTCTTAGGCAGTCTCTCAGGATTGAGGATGACGTGCCTGAGTTTTGTGGGTTCTGAGGTAGTGGCCAATGAGGCCAATGTGGGAAGTGTAGACTCTTCCACAGATGGGGCAGGAGGTGTGTGACAGGGTGGGTGCGTGGCTTGTGTGATGGGGCACTTCCTCCTATAGTACAAAGTAAACAAACAGTAATGAAATAAATCAAAAATCTAGTTTTGGTTTTTAAAAGAAACTTGTAATAATTGGAAAAGAAAAGGTGAGGGAGCTGAAATTCCTTGGAATCTATAGTAACTCAGCTATATAAACAGAGTCATGGAGAAATACTGCATAGTGGCAGGCCCTTCAGCCCACTAAATCCATGCCAACTATCAAACATCCATTTTTACACTAATCCTACCCTAACCCATTTTCCCAATGTTCCCATCAATAACCCCCCTCCAGATTCTACCACTCATCTACATACTAGGGGCAATTTACAGTAGCCAAATAACCCACATTTTTGGGAAACCTGAGCACCCAGAAGAAACCCATGTGGCTACATAGATGCAAACACACAGAGGTTGCACCAGAGATCAGGATTGAACCTGGGTCTCTGATGCTTTGAGGCAGCAGCTCTACCACAGATCTTGGTGTAGGCTTTATCCATCAGTGAGCCAACTGCCCTAATATCACCTTGACACCAGTGAGGAAAACACAAAGGACAGAAAAGAAAACAACAAATTGCACTCTATAGCCTCAGCTTGCACAGTGATTAGCACATACAGTGCACTGGTGAAATAGAGATTAGGGGAAATAAGAAAACCAAATTGAAGACATGATTGAGATTTATAACCGCACAACAGTAATGAATTCCATATTAACTAAGATCTTGTTACTATGATAGAAGTGAGCTGTTAAGCACAACATACCCAATGTACACTGTATATTGATTTCCTCAGGCTGTCTCAACATTACTTTGGATCCCCACCAATCAGTTAAGTATATTCCACATAAAATATTGCTATTGGTAGAAATTTGAAACACGACAACTCCATATTCCTCCACCTAATTGTTTAAACAAATTAAGAAGAAACAAAGGAATTGTAAAATCCTGAACATTAAATATGTAATTCCATCAGAGATAATTCAAAGGAATCCAAGGAGCAGATCTCATCTTTTTAAGGATTTTGGTCATTTTCCGTTTCTCCCCTTCTTCCACCTGGGCAAAGGAAGTCTTTTCATTTTGGCCCCTAGTGTAAACATCAACCTAATCCCAGGTCTGGCACAGTGTGGTTAGATGCAGAAAAAAACCTCTGTATTTTTCCCCAACAACCAATCTTAGGTGAACATTCTGCAATTGTATGACTTTTTCCATTTTCACACCAACCATCTAGAGGTCAATGTTACAGATTTTTAATTAATGGCAGCTTAAGTGTCATGGTCATGTTCTCTGGAAACTGGACTGTGTGGGTCTCAAATTTATTTCATATTGAATTTTTACATCTGATGTATTGGAAACTAGTTTTAAACCATATCCCCACAGGTTAAATGGCCTATCTCTGAGTGTATGGTTCTATTTCTTTCTCTGCACCATACTTTAATTTGTACATCCAATAAAGGTGGGTATTGCATCAATTCTTTTGCTGTAGTAACTCACCATTGTTCATGTAGGAAAATGAGACTTTACTGTTTTTAGATTTTGCATTCCACTACTTATGATATTTGTAAACCATAAAAGATCACGTGCTCTTTTTTGCTTTCTCTTTCAGTTGCATGCCACTTGCAATGTCCATCAGTCTTTTTTCAATGACTGGTTCACAGGTCACCTCAACTTCCAGATTGAGCATCAGTGAGTATTAGTCTCAAGCATGGGTGCTTAGTAGGAAGGGAGTATGTTCCTCCCATGGTTTTATAGTGGGAATGGAGTACAGGTGCAAGTTTATGACTTAGATTGGGGTAATGTGAGTTGTGATTTATTTGGAAATGGCTATGAAGTTCCTGTTGAAGTACATTTTATCTATGAATCCAGCAGGTAGAATACAGGTATATAAATAAGCATAGTAAGTGCCACCAGTAAAGTGAATTATTATCAGTCAAGTGGTGAAATTTCAATAACATTCTTCCCAATTCTGAGTGCTGGTCATACTTGGCTTCCATCAGGATCCTTGGATAGGATAGATGACGTAACCTCTGGGTACTCGATCAGTTATAAAACAGGTTAACTGCAGTCATTGCCCTCTACTTTTCTCAACATTGTACTCCACCCACAAATTCTAAACACGCCTCGCTTCTCACATGTAAAATATACCCTTTTTATTTATTCATTTTTTTGAGAGGCAGACATCATTGGCAAGGCCAGCATTTATGGCCCCATTCCCCACCCCCCTCCTAGCCCACAGTAGAATGTGGTGGTGAAGTGTTGCCTTGAACTGTTGCAGTCCTTCTGGTGAAGGAACTCCCATAGTGGTTCCAGGATCTAGACCCAGCAACAGATGAAGCACCAACGGTGTATTTCCAAATCAGGATGGTGTGCAACTTGGAGGGGGACCTGCAGCTGTTTCAAATGGGTACATTTGCCAGTCTGGTGTCAGATTGGGATGATTTTGTGCTACTGATCTGTGCTCACTAAAAGTAAGCTGATACCTTCTACGTTATTTTGCAGAAGATTGTTGCAGCCAGTTAACAAAGGAACATAATTTCCCACCAGTTCCAGGAGGGGAGAAACTATTTCCTAACCATTCATGGTGCCCATTAGACAGAGAGTTACTGGGGAAAGAGGCCCCTTAGATTGAAAGCTGCTGATGTGCTTCTTATTGAATTGTTTTAGCTCCCTCATTAATAAACTAACTGTGAGCTCAGCTGGTGTTAGCACCTATTATAAGAATGCTTGATATGGAATGCACAGCTCAATAATATTGCACTTAGTTTGCTGAGGTAACATGTTTATTACCAATTCTTTGGAAAAGTCGGTCACAAAATGAGACTGAAGTTAGTGAGCAGAAGAAAATGAAATAAATATTAATGATGTCCTGTAGCTGAAATGCAACCAGAGAGCAGATGGACAGTGACTTCAAAAGGAAAAGAAGAGTTTGCGGAGCATAAAACAGGCAACCGCTTCATTGAATTTGCATTTTAACTCTGACGTTTAATTTCTATTCTTCCTTTGCAGCCTGTTCCCCACAATGCCAAGGCACAACTACCACAAGGTGGCACCACTTGTAAGGTCCCTCTGCACCAAACATGGCCTGGAATACCAGTCCAAGACTCTATTCACAGCCTTTGCAGACATAGTACAGTAAGTAGAGACCAGGACGTGCTAACACCACCAACAATTCTAAGTAACTAATACCTCTTTCCCGCACACTCTTTCTTCTCTGCATAGCTGTGAATTCCAGTGGCATCATCTCCAACTCATTTCTTCACAGGACCTTGAAAATCATGAAAGATTATTAAAGATTGCCTGACAAGAACTGCTTCTAATGAGCTGGCAGATGATAGGGAAAGCCCAGTAAACAGAACACCTGTGTGGGGAAGAGTAGTAGTAATGTAAGATTACAGGGAGTTGAAATGCAGTGTGAGAGAAAGTGAGGTCCCAGAGAGGATGAGTGGAGGACTGTGGAGATGTGAACCACTGTGGAGGGTGAATCGGACTGAGGACTGAAGAGGAATTCCAGAGTCGTGATGTCCTGGAAAGAACGTTTTAAAATGGAGAATCTGACCTGAACCTCGTGTTTTCCGTACAGTGGGAAGGCTGTGGCTCAGAGGTCAGAGCATAGAGATGAGAGAGGAATTAGCTATTGAATGAAGGGCTACTTTTGGGCTTCCATCCAGAGAGTGAAGTATAATAGGGCTGAAGACCTAACGCAGTCAGTCGACATCAGTAACTTTAGCCGGTCCTGCCATTGGGCGAGGCTGGAAGAAAGATTGATTGCAAATCTTTACAGATATGGGCAAGAACTGTGAAGGAAGCTCACTAACATACACATGGAGCTGCAGTGTAATGGCAAAATAGCAAAAACTGTGGTCATCCAGGCTTCTGGCCAGGCAGGTGTGTCTGTCTCAGTAAACTTTTGCCTTCATCCATGGCCTTCATGGTTCTTGAGGAAATGTTTGGAAAGTGCTTTTATTTCTGGAGACAGTTTTAGCAAGAGGAGTTTGTTTGAATGTGAGCTCGAGTTATGCTCAGCAGCCAGGATCTCAGCTCCCAGACCAGGAGGTGTCACAACTCCAAGTCACTGCTCAATACTCTTGCTGACAAATGCAGCAGTAGATATTGAGTAAGAACAAGTATCGACCTGCTTACGATGCTGCCTGTAATCAAATATTCAGCTGTTATTCATGATCTGAGCTCTCATATGTAAAAGTCAAAGTCAAGTCTATTGTCTAAGTACATGTATGCACAGGTGCAATGAAAAACTTCCTCACAACAGCATCACAGGCACAGAGCATCATATAAGGAGAGTTCACAAGAAAAACATGAATTAAACATAAATCATACACAATTTTTACAAGAGAGAAAATAATTAGAACAAAACAAAATCTGTTTTAGTGCAAAGTAATCAAAGTGGTCATAGTGTTGCTAAACTGTAGTGATTAGGGTTGTTTCAGTTGGTTCAAGAACCGAAAGGTTGAAGGAAAGGAACTGTTCTTGAACCTGGTGGTGTGAGACTTCAGGCTTCTGTACCTCCTGCCCAATAGCAGCTGCGAGAAGATGGTATGGCCCGGATGGTGGGGATCTTTGATGATCGATGTTGCCTTCTTGAGGCAGTGCCTCCTGTAGATACTGCCAATGGTGGGTAGGGATGTGCCCATGATGTATTGGGCTGAGTCCACTACTCTCTACAGCTTCTTCCCAGTGAGTTTGAGATACCCAGCCTTGTGTACCTGTGATGCTTTCATAACAGAAGATGGGAGGAATGGAAGAAAAATGGAAAAGCAATATTTTCCCAGGCCTCTTTACTATACTATACCCCACCCCTCACCCCCACATTCCCTCTGTGCTTAGGTCAGCTCCTGCCCAAGAGTGTGCAGAACTGGCCAAACTACTGACGTTGTAATAACCTGCTTAGGGTTAGGGTTGGTTGGTTGCTTTCCTGTATATCCGTACATAACCAGAAGTTGTGCTCTGTGATTACATTACACTTGCAGCATGGAAACAAGCCATTCATTGCCCGTGTTTGTCCTCATCACAGGCGTAACCCTCTCAGCATGTCCTTCCATTGTTTTCTTGTAGTAATACAACTTCCACCCCACTGGTCACTCAACCACACCATGTGGTAATACTCATCAGTATTCAAGATGAGCAGGGTAGTTGGCTCTTCGCAACTGACGTTAATTGCTCACCAGATATGGAGAGCCACTGGGGATTTATACTGTTTGTGTTTTCTTGCAGCTCCTTGAAGGAGTCTGGCGAGCTCTGGTTGGATGCATACCTACACAAGTGATCGGTCGCAGTGCTGCCACCTTGAGAGTAGGAGGGAAGGGAATTTCCTGAAGCCCCTGCCAACATTTGTAAATGCTTTGCCAAGTGCCACAGAAGAAATATTCATTTATTCTTCATACTGTTAACTTGTGGGATATAGTTTGGGTTAAAGAAATTAAACCATTGAGAAGCCAGCAGCAATTCTTATGAAACAGAAATGCAGTTTATTTGCTCTGTGACAAATGGCTGGTTACAATAGATTTCTGTCTTAAGCTGAACTAGAATATTCAGTGTTTGTCTACACCATAGATGCCCAGGTTCAAAACCAAAATACCGCAAATCTGAAATAAAACAGAAAATGCTATAAATAATCAGCAGGTTAGGCAGCACCAGTAGAAAGAGAAGTAGTTAACCTTTCAGAATGATGATCTTTTCCCCGTTGTTTTGAAATGTCATCCTCTGGAAACATTAACTGTTTCTCTGTCTACAATGCTGATCAATTTGATGACTGGAGTGCTGGATTTGTACAGCACAGAAGTGGGCCCTTTGGCCCACCTCATCCATGCTGACATTTTTGCCCTACTACAGTAATCTTATTTGCCTATATTCAGTCTGTATCCTTCTATGCCTTGCCTACTTAAGTGCCAAATTGAATGTCTCTTAAACATAGTGATTGTATCTCTTAAATGTTATGAATGTATCTCACTCCACACACTCTGGCAGCACGTTCCATATAATTAACCACCCTTTGTGTAAAGAAAAACTTTCCCCTCAAATTCCCTTTAAATCTTCCTGTCAGCTTAAACCTATGCCCTCTTGTTTTTGATACCCCTAGTATGGGAAAAAGAGTTTGACTATTTACCCCATCTCTGTCTCTCATAATCTTATATACTTTTATCAGTGCACTCCTCAGCCTCTTTTGCTGCAGGGAAAACAAGCCCAGCATATCAAACCACTCCCCGTAACTAAAGTCCTCCAATCCAGACAACATCCTGATGAATCAGCTCCTTTGCACTCTCCAGTGCAACCGTATCCTTCCTATAGTGTGGCAATCAGAAATGCACACAATACTCCAAGTTCAGTCCAACCAATGTTTTGTAAAGTTGCAACATAACCTCCCAACTTTTATATTCTACACTCTAACCTATGAAGGCAAGCATGCCATATGCCTTCTTCACCACCAAATGTACATAAATTCTATCCCCTAGGACTTTTTCCAATAATTATTTACCACTGATGTAAGGCTCAATGCCGGTAGCTACTTGGCTTATCCCTGCTGCCATTCTTAAAGAAATAAGAACAACATGAGCTATCCACCAGTCTTTTGGCACCTCACCAATAACTAAAATCTCCATCAGGGCCCAGCTATTTCCTCTCTTGCTTTCCATAGCAACCTGGAATAGATCTCATCCATCCCTGGGGATTTATCAATCCTTTTTCATCCCATAACATCTAACATCTCTTTCTGCTCCAGGTTATCCATGTACCTCTCCCTGAACTTACTGTCTTCCACTTATTGTCTTCCATGTCCTTCTCCTTGGTGAGTAGAGATAAGCAGTATTCATTTAGGACTTCGCCAACATAACCTGGCTCCACACATAGATTATCCCTTTTGTCCCCAAGGGAACTCGCTCTTTCCCTTTTGCTACCCTTTTTGTCTTGATATAGAATGTCATGGGGTTCACCTTAATATTACTTGCGAAGGATACTTCATGGACCCTTTTTGCCCTCCTAATTTCTTTCTTAAGTTTCCTTCTACGGACTCCACATTCCTCAAGAGACTCCCTCGATCCCAGTTCTTTATACCTGTCATAAGCTTCCTTTTTTTTCCTGATCAAACCTTTGATATCCTTTGTCATCCAAGATTCCTTAATCTTGCCATTTTTGCATTCCATTTTTACTGGAACATGCTGGACCTGAACTCTTACTAACTTTTTTGTTTAAAGGACTCCTGCTTGTCCGCTGTCATTTTACTTGCAAGCTTATTTTTCCCCCACATTTCCTTTTGCCAGGTCTCAGGCAATTGAAGGTGGCCTTCCCCCAGTTTAAGACCTTGAGCACCAACCTTAACTCTTTCCATAACTACCTTGACATTTACAGAATTACGGTCATGGTTCCCAAAGTGTTCCCCTGCTGACTCTTCTGCCACCTGCCCACCTATGTTTCCCAAGAAAAGGTGGAGTACTGCCCATTCCCAGCATTTTTGGTTGCATTAATCATAGTCAAGGATATCAGCTTTAGCTACAAATCATGTTGAAATACAAGCTTCTCTAACTTTTCAAGTTGGTTGTGAAAATGCTATGAGATTTATGAGAGCTTTCGGAAATCTAACCTGATGGCTGGATGTGGTCGTATTGAGTTTCTGTGGTGGTATTTTAGGGTTGTCAAGATTGAAAGAGGGGATGCCCAGTAATTTTGAGAAACCTCTACCGCTGTGTTTTTACTCACTTTGTTTATCACAAATTGTTCATTTAGAAAATCATAAAAAAACAGCAGGTGCTGGAAATCTGAAAAAGAAACGGAAAATGCTAAAAACGCTCTACAGGTCATGCAGCATCTGTGGAAAGAGAAACAGTTAATGTTTCAGATTGAAGATCCTTCATCAGAAGTGGAAAACTGAACAAACAAGTTAGCTTCAAGCTGCAGAGCATGTAGGGAAGGGATGGGTAGGACAAAGGGAATGTCTGTGATGTGTTGAGCCATGGTGATGGCGATCTTCACGGAGCTACATGGTTAATCTGACAATAAATGTTCACGATGAGACCCTGGAAAACATGAACCACTTCCTATATCTCGGGAGCCACCTCTTGACAAAAGCAGGCATCAGTGATGAAATTCATCATCACCATCATGTGCCAGCACAACCTTTGGTCAGTTGAGGATAACTGTATCTGAAGATCAAAACTTATGGTCTACCAGGCAGCAGTGATCCTTGCCCTTCTACATGCTTCTGAGACCTGGACTGCTGACGTGGACATATCAAGGCACTAGGAAAATACCACCTACACTGTTCCTGCAAAATCCCCCAATTTCACTGAAAGGACAAGTGAACTATTATCAGTATTGAGGCCCTGGATAGTCTCAATCAGTTACACTGGGCTGGCCACATCATTCACACACCCGACACCATACTCCTGTGTTGGGCATGCAAATGATGTGGCCAGCCCAAGGCAGCAAACTGAGAGGTGTTCTATTCTGTGATCTAGGTGGACAGAGAAAAAGATTCAAAGATGAGCTTAAATCTTCCTTGAAGCATTGCAACACTCCCCACTGTCACCTGGGAGCCCCTGGCATACGACCGCACAAAGTGGGCAAGAAACATTCGAGATGTTATTGAGAACCATGAGCCCATGCATCAGGAACACACAGAAGCCCTGCATGTGCAGTGGAAGGAATGCACCACCTCACAAATTACCCATGCATTCACCTCATCTGCCACCTCAGAACTCACAAAATTGGAGTGGGAACAAGCCGCACTCTCTTGAGGGACTGCCTAAGAGGAAGAAGATTAACAATGGAAATAGAAATAAAGAAAACAAAGAAGGGGACTTGTTAACATTGTGAAATGCAGGGCAGAATTGTTGTTGAACCAAAAGGAGAATGCAGGAAATGCTCAGTAGATAAGGCAGTGTCTGTGGAGAGAGAAATACTGAGTTTCTCCAGCCACAGATGCTGCCTGAAGTGCTCATTGTTCATTTAGATCTATTTTCAGACTCATTCAATTGTACATAGTTGAGACTGGGCCTTCCCATCCCAATGCTAGGTTCATTCTCATTGCTCTGCTGTCCAATTTCCAGGGCACTATTGGTTGAGGCCTCAGAGCTCTAGTGACCATAAGACAAAGGAGCAGAATTAGGCCATTCGGCCCACTGAGTCTGCTCCACGGACTCTGTGACTGGATTGACCTGGGTTCAATCCTGACCTCCAGTGCTGTTTGTATGGAGTTTGCATGTTCTCGCTGTGACCCCATGGGTTTCCTCCAGGTGCTCTGGTTTCCTCCCACATCCCAATGATGTGCTGGATGTGACATTAATTTGCTACTGAAAAATTACGCCTAGTGTTGGAGAACCGGGAGTGTTAATGAGTATGGGAAAGAGAAACAGTTATAGGGAAATGTGGAGGAATGTGATTGATGGGACTGATCTAAGAATTGGCAGAGACTTGATCAGCTGAATAGACCCTTCTGTATTGAAAAGAAATATAATTTTTAAAAAAAATTATGCATTCAAATGTAGTTTTGCAGTTTAGATACTTGTTTGAGTTTGATCTAGAGCTACTATCTCACAGCACCAGAGACCCGGGTTCAATGTGGTTTAATAAATGTAACAATCCATGTGACATCTGATGAACAATGAACCCATTCAAAGACAATTTTCTTAACTATTGAACTCCATAGTTACTAATTAACTTAATAAAATTTGTTGTAAATTTATGCATTACTGTGCTTAGTGTTATGTTACGAGAGGTTATGTTTTTTAACTTTGGGTGGAATAGGGTTGAGGTGAGGTGATTATTAGAATGGTGAAGTATCATTTAACTCCAGATCGTGTGCAGTCACCACTGATGGTGCCACAAGTCTGACATAAGCTTTGATAATAAAAGCTGCTGGTTATTGGTGAATTGTGAAAGGGCAATATAAGCAACCCAGCCTGTCTAGCCCTTGTTATTTCGAATGTGATATTCACAACCCAGAGACTACATCCAGCTGTTGTCTCAGCCACTGGGGATCGAACCTAGGACATTCAACTGTGCTGCCCAGTAAAATGGCCAATGTTGCATTTAATCACTAAATCCTCTATTAATTGATTGTGCTAATGTTATTGATTCTATGATCTTGGTTTTCCAGTCATATTGGTAATAGTAAGCCACTGCCTTTAAATGGCTTTCCAACAATATTATAATCACACCAACAATGCCAATATTCCCATGGATTTGGTTAATGGAGCTTTGTGATTAGAAACAGTTTGATTGGTGTGCTCTAATGTTCTTCACTCAATGTCCAAATCTTTTATGCTAAATAAATCAATTGAACATCAGTATCCTTAATAGATTGTTGCTCGCATATATGGATGTGTGTGTGGTTCCGCGTGCATGCAAGTGTTTATGTTTTGACCACAAGGTGCCAGGTTTGATTCATAAGTCAGTGCTGTATTTATGGACAGCAATTCACTTTGCTTACAAATACTTCAGCTGTTTTAAAAAGCTACAACAGAATTGTAGCTCGGATCCAGCACAGAAACAGGCCACCTGGCCCCATTCTGCTCCAGACAAACATCATCCCATCATCAAATCCCATCTGCTTTCTCTTCTATTTCTTCTTCGTATGTTTATCCATTTTCTCTTTCAATCTATCTATGTTATCGATCTTAACTTATTCGTGTCATAATGACTAAAGCCTTGCATACATTGTGAGAAGAATTTCAAATGATTGTGGCTGCATTGTGGGCAAGTCAAACAAAATCGTGGAAAAGTAATACTTACTTACATTAGTTAATAGGCATATTCTTGGGAGGTAAACAGCTTACTAGAGAAATGAATACATTTTTAAAAACATTTTATATCTGTTATTATTTCTTATAAATATTTTCTCTGCAAAAACATAAAAACAAGATTTTAGCCTGATGACATTAGTAATTTCCAAAACCAGTTAGGTTTATATGCTTACAATCTGGCAAAACTGCTGGAGCTACATAAATACTTTTTAACAGTATTATATGGTCTTAAATGAACATTGTCACACCATTTCTGAATGGCCTAACATCATACTGTATGTTGTACAGAACAATTTTCCTCTTTCTTCATGCATTTCCTAAGGATGTTTCCTTTGCATATTTAACATACAGTATTTAGCAGTTTTTGCCATTTCACCAAGCCGTGGCCATCCCAAGGGACTGCCTGAGAAGTGGAAGGACTGCATCTGCACTGTGTACAGCTACCGTGGATAAGCAGGGAAGTAGTGCATTGTAACTCTCAAAGTCAAAGCAGATCTGTTGACAGTGTATTCAGTTCATGCCTATGGAGGGTTTTAACAGTCAGTAACTCAATTTTCAATCTTTCAACACTTCACTTGGTGAACTGTAGTTTATTTTCCCAATTTCCAGGGATGTGATTGGTTTGGTTTGAGGGCAGCAGGAACAGGTGGGTCTGGGATCACGTGGACAGACTGCAAGGCCCCGGAATGGCAGAGGGGTAAAAGTGGAGATCCTGGGAACTGAGTGGAGTAAAGGAGCAGCAGAGACTCGGAGTGGCCAATAGAGAAGCCAGAGAGTCTGGAAGCTACACCAAAGATTAGATTTGTGTGTCAGGGATGCTTTTGCTTCTTTACACATTTAGGGTTCTTGTTCAAGGATTATAGAGCCTCTTCATTCTTTCCACTAAAACTTTATTAAAATATATTTTTATATATATTTTAATACATATTTTTTCTGCAGATTTACTAAAAGCTTGTAGTTTGTCTTTCTTATAGTTACACCACTGCACCTCCCTGAAATCTGATGTTGTGGGAAAATTTTGAAATTACACATTCAATTCCCAATGCCAGATCACTTACGTAAATATTGAACAATAGTGGGACCCACCAATCCATTCTTATGGATAACTATTACGCAGCTTTTGCCAGTCTGAATGCCAACCATTAACCCTCGTTCTGTCTTGAGCAGATCTCTGCCCATCTGGTACTGTTCCCTGACTCAACATGTTCAGACCACATGCACGAGTCACTATGCATTGCCTTGTTGAATGCTTTTTGAATGTCCAAATATATAAAAAATCCACATTACCCGTGTCTACTTTTCCTACAGCTTCTTCAAAGAATTCAATAACTTGGTCGAGTTATCTTCATGTTTGAAATCCATCCTGACCATTTGTTATTATATTTTCTGCTTCATTTTTTGTTTTTTTCATGCTTCCCATTGATGTAAATTTGATTTATATATAGTTCACTGTAAGATTTTTTCATCTATAATTTATAATTAATAATATTAGATGGCAGCTCACCTCAATATTGGTATTGGTTTATTATTGTCAGTTGTACCAAGGTACAGTGAAAAACTTGTCTTGCATAGTGTTCGTACAGATCAATTCATTAGAGTGCATTGATGTAGTACAAGGTAAAACAATAACAGAATACAGAGTAAAGTGTCACAGCTACAGGGAAGGTAGATTTTGAGGTCAAGAGTCCATCTCATCGTATAAGGGTATAACCGTTCAATAGTTTTATCACAGTGGGATAGAAGTCCCTGTGATCTCTTCTAGCTCTTAGTTTGCAATTAGTCCGGAACAAAAGAATGAATAGTGTATCAACCATTTCCATCTTCAATCAATAATAGCTTTTTCAATGTATCATTGGTTATGCACTGCCACTTTGTGATTGCTTTGATGCATTGCAGTATTAGAGAGTGCACAGTGTTGCTCACCTTGTGCCTGCTGAAATAATTGGCAATTAAAATCCCTTCATTTCTGCAAAGAGCATCTGATCTATAATGTAAGATCATGTCAGTTAGTACAGTTAAAGTCTATGTCATTACTGTCCATGAGACCAAGCAATGCTGCAATGTGTCCATCCACATTGCACAAAAGTCACTGCCCGCTGTCCAAACTGGTGCAAATGACTGCCACCTTGTGGCCATAGTGATGTTTGGCATCCAACCATGACACATTGCGAAACCTGTTCTCACCAAATGTGAAACATTGACACACTATATTAACTCTCACCTGCTGCCTGCACTGACACTGCACCATCTGTCACCCAGTGTCTATAATTACACACTGCACCACATATTTCCACCCAGTTCATACTAACACACTGTACCATCAGGCCTGACCCAATGCCTATACTGACTGTACTATCTGATGCAAACAGTGCCTACACTGGCATCCCTGTTACAAGATCACAAGACAAGGGAGCAGAAGTAGGCCATTTGGCCCATCGAGTCTGCTCCATGAGCTAAAGGAAAAGAAAAAAGAAAAAAGGAAAAAAAGAAAAAGAAAATGAGAAAAAAAACCTATTCCTTTCTAGCCCCAATTTCCGGCCTTATCCCCATATCCCTTGATACCTTGACTAATCAGATAACTATCTATCTCCTCTTTAAATGCCTCCAATGATCGGGCCTCCACTGCTGTACATGGCAAAGAATTCCATAATTTCACTACCCTCTGGCTAAAGAAATTTCTCCTCATTTCTGTTTTAAACCTGTACCCTCTAATTCTAAGATTGTGCCCTCTGGTCCTGGACTCACCCACCAAGGGAAACAGCTTAGCCACATCTACTCTGTCCAGTCCTTTCAACATTCTAAATGTTTCTATGAGGTCCCCTCTCATTCTTCTGTACTCCAGTGAGTACAGTCCAAGAGCCGACAAACGCTCATCATACGTAAGCCCTTTCATTCTGGGAATCATTCTCGTAAATTTCCTCTGAACCCTCTCCAACATCAGCACATCCTTCCTAAGATATGGGGCCCAAAACTGCACACAGTATTCCAAATGAGGCCTCACTAGTGCCCCATAGAGCCTCATCAACACTTCCCTACTTTATACACTATACCTCTCGAAATGAATGCCAACATAGCATTAGCTTTCCTTACCGCCGATCCAACCTGGTGGGTAACCTTTAGGGTATCCTGCATGAGTACCCCCAAGTCCCTTTGTACTTCTGTACTTTGGATTTTCTCCCCTTCTAGATAATAATCTGCCCGTTTATTTCTTTTTCCAAAGTGTACAATGGCACATTTCTCAACATTGAATCTCATCTGCCATTTCCTTGCCCATTCTCCTAAACTATCTAGGTCTCTCTGCAACCTTCCTGTTTCTTCAATACTCCCTACTCCTCCACCTATCTTGGTGTCATCTGCAAACTTAGCCACAAAACCATTTACTCCATCATCCAAGTCGTTAATGTACAAAGTAAAAGGAAGCGGCCCCAACACCAACCCCTGTGGAACACCACTAGTAACTGGTAGCCAACCAGAACAGGATCCCTTTATTTCCACCCTTTGCTTTCTGCCAACCAGCCAATGCTCCACCCATTCTAATATCCTACCTGTAATTCCATGAGCTCTCATCTTATTAATCAGCCTCTTGTGCGGCACCTTGTCGAAGGCCTTCTGAAAGTCTAAATGCTCAACATCCACAGCCTCTCCCTTATCCACCCTACCTGAGATTTCCTCAAAAAACTCCAATAGGTTGGTTAGGCAGGATCTTCCCTTCACAAAACCATGCTAGCTTGGACCTATCTTGCCTTGCACCTCTAGGTATTCCATAACCTCATCCTTGAGGATCGATTCCAAAAACTTTCCCATCACCAATGTCAGACTAATAGGTCCGTAATTTCCTTTATGCTGCCTCCCACCTTTCTTATACAGCGGAACTACATTTGCGACCCTGCAGTCCTCTGGAACCATGCCGGAGTCTATCGATTCCTGGAAAATTATCACCAATGCCTCCGCAATCTCTAAAGCCACCTCCTTCAGAATCCGGGGATGCATCTCATCCGGTCCGGGAGACTTATCTGTCTTTAGTCCATTTAGCTTTCCTAGCACCTCCTCTCTAGTAATCTTGACTGAACTCAGTTCCATCTCTTGAGACCCCTGACTATCCGGTATATTGCTGATGTCTTCCACAGTGAAGACCGATGCAAAATACTCATTTAGTTCCTCTTCCATCTCTTTATCATCCATTATAATCTCTCCCGCACCATTTTTGATTGGTCCTATTTCAGCCCGTATCTCTCTTTTACTCTTCATATATTAAAAAAAAACTCTTAGTATCCTTTTGAATGTTATCTGCCAACTTCCTTTCATAATTCATCTTTTCTTTCCTAATGACCTTCTTATTTTCTTTCTGCAGGTTTTTAAAAGTTTCCCAGTCTTCTGTTTTCCTACTAATTCTTGCTACCTTGTATGCCCTCCCTTTTGCTTTTATTTTAGCCTTAAGCTCTCTTGTTATCCACATGTGTGCCTTTTTTCCATTCAAAACCTTTTTTCTTGGAATATATCTATTCTGCATTTTCCTTATTTCTTGTAGAAATTCTATCCATTTCTGCTCTGCCATCCCTCCAGCTAGCTTACTCTTCCAATCAATTTGGGCCAGTTCCTCTTTCATGTCACTGTAATTTCCTTTGTTCTACTGAAATATCGGCACACCAGCTATCAGCCTCTCCTTCTCAAATTTGAAACTGAACTCAATCATATTGTGATCACTAGTTCCTAATGGTTCCTTTACCTTTAGTTCCCCAATCACCTCCGGATCGTTACACAGCACCCAATCCAAAACAGCCGATCCCCTGGTGGGCTCATCAACAAGTTGCTCCAAAAAGCCATCCCGTAGACATTCCACAAACTCACTCCCCTGAGACCCATGTCACTATCAACCCCATCTCGCTCCCCACCAACCAGACCTGGACATTCATACCCAATGTAATGGTTGTGATTTTCCTCAGCAGGAGCCTGAAATAGTTATTGCCAATGGAAAATTAAGATCAGGGAAGAAGAGGGGCTCAGAGAAGGCAAACTAGCTCAGGGGTATAGAGAGGAAGAGGCCTGGGTGGGGGGAGAAATGGACATGGGATTGAGGGGCACACGGCAGAGGAGGACATGGGATTGGAGGAGATGAGCTCTCTGACAGGAAATCAGAGGGCATGAGACAAAAGTGGGAATGGAGGGGAAGAGGAGAGACCAGAAAGTGGAGAGGTGTGGGGATCATTCCGAGGGAATGGGATTGTCCTGTGAACCAGAATAAACTTGACGGGCTGAATGGCCTCTTTTTAAGTCGTAAGAAAATATGGTGCTTCTTGAGGATGGAAACCAGGAGAATTCTCAGATCAAACCTTGAAATGATGTGAATATAGCAGCTTGACGGTGAGCCGCAGGTCTGCCGCCCTCCCTCTGCCTGCCGCCCGCTGGCTGCTCCAACGCTGAACCCCTCCCACCCCGGGCGTCCTGCGAATACGCATGCGTAATAGCCGCACTGACTCATGGGAGTTGTAGTTTTACCGTATACATAGCGAGATTAAATATTTTGACGAGAACATTTGAGCTGTGAATTATTTATACATTTTTTAAATGTAAGGAATGGGGATCTTTGAATTTAGAATCAAAAAAGTAAATTGGATTTTAGGCGATGGAAGAGAAACTACAACATCCAGAAGGCAGTGGAAGCGTGACGTAACTTCCTCTGTGGGGACGTGGCCTGAAAAGAGTAAAGATGGTGAGTGGGGCCTGGGGTTAAAGTGTTGCGGTGGGGTAGGGCAGGTGGTGACGGGGGCAGGACCGGGGCTGGGGGGCAGGTGGTGACGGGGGCAGGACCGGGGCTGGGGGGCAGGTGGTGACGGGGGCAGGACCGGGGCTGGGGGGCAGGTGGTGACGGGGGCAGGACCGGGGCTGGGGGGCAGGTGGTGACGGGGGCAGGACCGGGGCTGGGGGGCAGGTGGTGACGGGGGCAGGACCGGGGCTGGGGGGCAGGTGGTGACGGGGGCAGGACCGGGGCTGGGGGGCAGGTGGTGACGGGGGCAGGACCGGGGCTGGGGGGCAGTGACTCGGCGGAGACACTTGTCCTCGGGCTGCCTGTTACCGGGGGAGAGACGGCGCCGATGGGGTTGGGGAGGGTGGAGGCCGTTCGGTGAGATAATGTCTGGGTTACTGTCCCGGTGATGGCTGCGGGGAATGATGGGGGTAGTGGTGGGCTCCTGAGGTGGGGGGAGGGAGCAGAGATAGAGTGGTTGGTTGGTGGCGGAGTAGTGTGTCACTGATGGGTTGGAGGTAAGGTGATCTGTAGAACCCAAGATGAAGTGCAGGTTCAGACGTGGTAGGTCGCTTGAATCAGTTGGCAGAGGAGGGCAGCTACTGGGTGGCAGTTAGTGGGTTGGACACTTGATTGGGAGTGGCAGATCATAAATATGGTCGGTGTTGCTGGGTATAGATATTGGAGTAGAGTGGAGGATTTATAGAGTTAGATTGAGTTTTGTGGGGAGTGAGAGGTAAACGTTTGTGGAGCAGGTGAGTGGGGTTGGGAGGGTGGTGTGGGGTGGGAGTGGTGACTCTTGGGATGATGAATGTAGCATTTTGGGGATGTGATAAAACAGTGAGAGACTTTCTGCATTTCTTCTAGTGATGGTCCTCTCACAGGGAACTTCAGAGATTAGACTCAGTGTCAATGAAAGAATGATGACATTTCCAAGTCAGGGTGGTATGTGATTTAGAAGGAAGCCAGGTGGTATTTTCCTCTGCACTTGATGACCTTGATCTCTTTGGGTTTTAAAGATTGTAAGTTTGGGAGGTGCTGTTGAAGCTCCTAGTCTGGTAACCATAGTGATTTTACTAGATTGTGTGCACTAGCAGTTGAAGGGAATGAATGTTTAGGCTTGGTGAGGTGCCCGTCAAGCAAGGTGCTTTGTCCTGCATATTGTCGACGTCCTTTGGTGTATTGGAGCTACAGTCATCCAGGCAAATGGAGAGTTCCATCCTAGACCTGACTTGTGTCTTGTAGTTACTGGAAAGTCTTGGAGTATCAGAGAGTGAGTCACTCATCATAAAGCAGACAGGTAGGTAGCTTCAGTTGCATTTCTGATCAGTGGTGACTCCCAAGTGTCAATGGCAGAGGTCTTGATGGCGGTAATGCTGTTGTACTGTTGAAGGTCAGAGTTAGGTGGTTAGAATCTCTTACTGGAGTTTGGTCATTACCTGGCACTTATCAGCCCATACCTGAATGTTTAGTTTTTGTTGAATGTTGGCATGGATTGGTACATTTTCTAAAGACACAAGAGACTGCAGATGCTGGGATCTGGAGCAAAAACAAAAAACTGCTGGAGGGATGCAGTGGGTCAGGCAGTATCTTCCTCTACAGGTGCTGCCTGTGACCTGCTGAGTTCCTCCAGCATTTTGTTTTTTGCTCGTATTCTGAAGAGTTGGGCATTGTGCAGTCATCAGCAAGCATTCCCATTTCTGACACTGATGGAAGGTCACTGATGCAACTGGAGCTGGTTCGGCCAAGGACACTGCCAAGATGGATTTTTTGCAGCAATGGGCTGGGGTGATTAACATCACAACCATCTTTCTTTGTGAAAGGTATGATTCTGACCTTCGGTGTTTTGTTTCTCCCCTCTGTCAGTTGATGTCTGTTTTACCAGGACTCCCTGAAGCACACTTGCTCAAGTACTGCAAGTGCAGCATCAAGGAGTCCTGGTAACTTGCTCTCGCCACACTTTTGCATTTTAGCCCTTTGGTCCATGTTTGGATCAAGGCTGTGGCAAGGTCTGGAACAGAGTGGTCTTGATGAAATGCACTCTATCATGCAGCAGATTTGATAGCACTGTCAACAGCATCTTCCAGCACTTTGAGAGTAGGGGATGGTGGTAGTGGGGACTGCCCCTTTGGGTGGAGAGAGTGAAAGTGAGTGGGGGGGGTGGGTAGATAGGTTTGTGGTTGCTTCACAAATTGTTTATGGAACGATTTGTTGCGTATGGATAGCTGTGTATGGTTTGGGTGCTCTTGACCAGTTTGGATGTTTGGGAAGTGTCATTAGCAACAAATGGAAGTCGGGAATTGAGTAGAATTCCAGATTTGAAGCTTGTAGTTTGTGTACTTGATCAGTGTAATGACTTAATGCCGATCAGGACCATAGTTCCTGCTGTTGTATATGAAGAAGCAAGGGTGACAGAAAGGAGTGGTTTGCCAAGTTCACCCAGCTAGTTTGGCTAATGGGTTGTTTTGAATTTTGCCACTGTCTGTGCTCTTGAAAAAATGTGGTTCTGCTACTCAAAGTAGTTCTTTCTATCATATGCTTACTGAAATCACTTTTTAAAAATCTCTCCTATCCTCGCTAACTGATTTGGGGTTCCTGTTTTGGCCATCGGTTGTTCCATCTTGATCCTTAATTCTGTGTGTTCTATGTGCCTGTGATGCTGCTGTAAGCAAGTTTTACATTGTACCTGTACCTCACATACTTGTACACCTGACAATAAACTCATCTTGACTTGTATAATTTGTAAAATCAATGAATGTAATGTTTCAATGACAGTCCAGCTATTGGATTCTCTTTTCCTTTTTTTTCATGTATAATGTGTGATTGAAAATGAATAACACTGCAGATACTAGAATCTGAAACAAAACAAATGCTGAAGAACTCAGCTGGTTAGACAGCATCTGTGGAAAGAGAAAACTGTTTCCTTTCAGAATGGAGGAAGGGTCTTTGACCTGAAATGCTGACTGGTTTCTCTTTCCACAGATGCTGCCGGACTGATTGAGTTTTTCCTGTATTTCTGTTATAAATTGATTCTTTGATTCCTTTGCCTGCAATCTTTTCCTGCTCTTGAAGTCTGCCTGAGATTTCTTTGTGAGCTTTTGGTGCACTGTTGGATCCTTCCAAAATACTTACCGACCTGCATTGTGCTTAAATGTTCTACTGAATCCTAAATCCTATGTAGTTTGAGACAGTCTTCTATGGAATAATCCCATGGCTCCACCTTCATTATCTTTGGAAGGAAATGTGTCATGAGCAACTCTTAATGCAAAGCATTGTCTTCCACACAGACTCCTTGTTCAAAATATAGCCAGCATTCAGAGGCAGGGAGGACAGCCTTGCACATTTAGGACTTTAATTAACTAGGGATGATTTATAACTTTTGGTATAGCTGACCTTTTGCTTTAATATATAGTACTCTGAAGCAGCAACGCCAGCATGTGTTGTCACTTCTACTGTGGATTATTAATTATTTTGACTATTGTTTTTTTCAGGAGCTGGAGGCTATGACCAGATACACCAGCCCGGTCAACCCTGCTGTCTTCCCACACTTGACAGTTGTCCTTCTTGCAATTGGAATGTTCTTCACTGCATGGTTTTTTGTGTATCCTTTTTAATTGTGATTAATTGGTTTAAAGACTGTTTTGGGTTCTGAGTGATGTGACGGGTTTATACATTCACCTTCAGTGATAGAATTTGAGGTTCAGTTCTAATCCAGTGCCCTGTGTAGAAGACCCTCTTAGCTGAAAATGAGTCTGCTAATATCTCTTTGGTCATTGGATCTTTGGCACCAGCTTTTACAGGTTAAGATAACAACTTGAATTAATAGTAATGGATAAAGCACTCTGGGCTTTGGCAGGGAAAACTATATTCTGCAACAGACCAATGCTGTGTCATGCCTGGAAGTGCTGACCTTCGACAATAACTGTCACTATTTTCCTGTTGCAGGTCTTATCAGAATAGTTTTGAAATGTGTTTGATGTGGTAAAATTTGGAAGTCTTGTAACTTATTGGAAAGGCTTAGTTATGTCATATTTAGTCTTAGCAGCTTTGTCTATAGAAGCAGATAGTGGTGGAGGTCAAGAAAGACAGTCAGATTCCTTTGCTTGAGTCCTCTATTCAGTACGTGACGACCCCTGCCCCAAATGATGTTCAGACTGCACATCCATGCCAACATGTGACCATCTACTCTGCCTTCATCTTGGTTCATCTACAGAATACCCTAATTCACAGCCATGTCATTGAGCTTGACTATTTCAAGGGCAGCATCCTACCTTTGAGAACAAGTTAATCTAAAACTCTGCTGCCTGTGCCCTGATTTGCATTATGTCTCACCCATCCTATGTTGGTTGCTGGTTAAGCAACATCTAGATTTTCAAATTTTCTTGTTTTACAAATCCTTTCCTTGGCTCTTGTCTGTCTGTCTCTGAAATCATCTCCAGCCCCACACTCCTGAGATATCAGCAGTCCTCCAATTCTGGTCACTTGATCTCCTGTAATTGTCCCCCCACTGGTGGCCATTGTTCCATTTGCTGAGGTCCTAATCTCTGAATTTTCCTCCCTAAACCTTTCTGCCTTTATCTGCCTTTGATTGCTCAAAAACACTCCAATTATTTTGTTACTTACCCTAGCATCTGCTTCTCTATCAAAAATTTTTTGACAGTTTAAAAAGAACTTTGCTGGAAGAACTCAGTGTGTAAAGTCACATCTGTGGAGTCAAAGGATAGTCAATGTTTTGGGTTGAGATCTTGCATCAGGTCCAGGTTCGCATTTCATTTCGGAACCAGTTATCCTGTCATGGGTAGAGAGGCAGCAGTTTGCATTTGGATCTTAATCCAGAGTAATTTATCCAGTTGTTAATCTTGGGGATACCATATTAGGATCACATGGCCTTAAAGGCACAGGCCAGGTTACTGCTCCATCCTTGAGTAGTAGGGTCACTGGATTGCATGGAACCATATAAATCAGGATAATTTCTGAGGTACACGCGGTGACAGCTTTCCTTGTGCATATAATAGATTCTAACTGTGCAGCAGGTACACAACAGAGGAACTGTTTAAATCAAATGCAACTCTCAATCATTTTTCCTGAATCAGTTCATTAGATATGAAGTAACATCCACCAAGTACACACGGGATATCTACAAAGAGCTGCTGATTTCTCTCGTAGCATCTCTTTTTATGGGATTTGGAGTACTTTTCCTCCTCCTCTGGGTTGGGATCTATGTATGAGGAAACCTTGGGTGTGTGTGGGGAGGTAAGGAATAGCTGCTGGATTTGAAAGCATTTAACCCTTGTTAGCAATGTGGCAGTCCGGTGTCTCACCAGCCCTTGTGCTCTGTGGCCTTTCTCATTAATATCCAAGTCAACAAGGGAAAATTTGGGTGGGGGAGAGAAATGCATTTCCAGTACTAACAAAGCATTTCTTTAAGTCTGGAAAATGATTAATAATTTTATTTTATCTATATTAATGACTTACTTTATCTTGATGTGTTTAAATCTTCCATTATCTTGAATAACCATCTTTAACCTGACTATTGATGGCCTGACTTTGTTGCAAGCTGCTGCTTCATTACACTCCGGTTTCCCTTTCCTACTTAAAACTCTACAATGATCAAGCTTTTGGCCACCTCTCCTAATCCTAGGCTCGGTGCTTGTGTTGCTCTCCAATTCTAAAGCATCTTGAATATGATTTTTCTATATTAAAGGCACACTGTTAATATATTTTTTAACTTATTTTGTATCCTGAACAGAAACATGAGACCATTCCTTCAGGATATGCTGCTTTCACAATGACTGACTTGTAGTCTCAATGCCTCTGGTTGTTACAGAAGCAAGAGGCCTTCAAGATCCACTGAGTAGCACCTGGAATTTTTTTTATAAGAGCCTATTGTACTAACAAAAAAATAAAAGCTTTGTTCACACTGGTTTTTACTTTTTAAGTTTTCAAAATATATTCTTGTCTGTTCTGGCTGGTATGTTTCATCTTTGGCTGAGATGTCAGTGGCATGGAATTTTCTGCATCTCAGGTGAACAAAACAAATCCCATACTGTTGCTTGTGGTTGAGCAGGGGAGTTCTTCGCGTTGTGTTTGATATTTGACTCCCAGCCAACTTGATTAAATCAATGATCTGATAATTATGCTATTTGTGGGACTTGCTGTGTGGTAATTGGATGTTGTAATCCCTGCATTACATTTCAGGAGCTTTGCACTGAAATGTTATAGAATGGCCCGAGGTTGTGAAAAATAAAAGATAATGTGGAAGTCTTTCATTATGTATAAATGAGGTCAAAAGGCAGATTAATGATAAGAGGGGACATCAGCAGCACATTGGTGCAGCTAGTAAAATGGCTGCTCTGCAGCAGCAGAGATGCAGTTTCAAACATGATACCAGATGCTTGGAATTTTCATGTTCTCCCTGTGACACTCCCAAAGGCATGTGGGTTGGCAGTTTAATTGGCCACTGTAAATTACCCCAGATGTGTAAATGAGTGGTAGAATCTGGGGGGAGCTGGTGAAGGTGGGGAGAATTTTTTAAAAAGGAATTAATGTAAGATTAGTGTAAATGGATGATAATGGTTGTCTTGGACTCAGTGGGCTAAAGGGAATGTTTCCAATCTTTCTGACTTTAATAGATTATGGGGAAAACTTTAGAGTTGACCAATTTTAAGTTTGTTGGAAAACTAATAGATCTGTGAATATCATTTTTGTTTTGGGAATATGGTCTTTGCTGGGAAAGCCAGCATTCATTGTCCATCCCTAATACCCTTGAAGGTGTTGGAGATGAGCCATTTCCTTGAAGTACTGCCGTCCCAGTGGTGAAAGAACTCCAACGGTGCTGTTGAGTCGGCAGTTCTAAGATTTGGATCCAGTGGCGATGAATGAACAGCAGTCGACTTTCAGATCAGAATGGTGTGCAGAGGGGAACCTGCAGGGAGTGATACTGTTCCTGTGCATTTGTCCCGTCACTCCTTCATAGTGGAAGTTCTGTCAAAGTAATCTCTGTATAATGCAGTAAGTTTTCTAGATGACACAGGCTGTAGCCACAGTGCACTGGTGGGGTGGGAAATGAATGTTTAGGTGAATGGTATACCAATGGAGTGCACTGCTTTGCCCTAAATGGTGCTGAACTGCAGTTATCCAGGCAAGTGGGGAGCATTCTGTCATGCTCCTAACTCATCCTTGCAGATGGTGGAAAGGTTCTGGTGTTTTAGGAGGAGTTGCTTGCTGTGGGGGGGAAAATACAGCCTCTGAATTTGCCTTTGTGGTATTCAATATAACAAACTGCTGAAAATAATCCAGTCAGGCAGTATATGTAGAGAGAGAAATAGTTAATTTTTCAGTTTGATATCCTGTCATCAGAGTGACATTTATGTGGCTGAACCAGCTGTTTCTGATCAGTGGCTAGCACCCCCAGTGGTAAAGTACATTGGCACCAAATGACACCAAAATCAGGCATTCTCCCTAATTGGTGTTTATAATCCATTCTGAATCTCTTTCAGTTTCCATTTGCTTCCTCTCATGCCTTCAACATTTCTTTCTATTCACTTTTTGTTTAGACTTGCCTAGTTTCTGCTTAATGCTGTACAAGCTCTTTGCCTTAACTGCTTTTTGTGGTATCAAGTTCTCCATCGTGATCACTGAGTAAATCAGTTACAGATAGTGTCAAACGTGGAAACATTCTTTGCTTCCCTGGTCCAAACCAATTATAATTTTAATGACTTCTGCAAGGAACAATACTTCCCAATGACCATGAGCTTTCTGTAGTTCAGTAACCAGAATTGTGTTCAGCCTGAACAATTACATATACATAGAACAGTACAGCACAGAACAGGCCCTTCAGCCCACAATGTTGTGCCAACATAGCTATTCCCTCCTAACTACAGAATGTCCATATCCCTCTATTTTCCTCTGTCATGTGCCCATCCAAGCCCCTCTTTAAAAGCCCCCAATGAATTTGCCTCCATCACCCTATCAGGCAACATTCCTGGCACCCACTACTCTGTCAGTAAAAAGAATATACCTCACGCCTGTTCTGAACTTTACTCCCTTTCACCTTAAATCATGCCCTCTGATGTTGGATCGTTGAATAATGGGGAAAAAATATTGCTTACCCACCCTATCTATGCCCCTCATAATTTTATACATAAATTTATAATTTAGGTATTGAACTGAATCATTAATAATAAATTATTAATAAATTGATAATTTAGGTATTGAACTGAATGACACTAAAATGGAGCTCTGAAGTGGCCATATGGAAGTTCAATCCTCCAACGTGTTCTGCAGTGAGAGGTGGTGAGCGGAGAGCAGGCATATGCTACCAGCAAAAATTGAAAGCTGGGCTAAGGGACGCTACGTTTTGTGCATGTGATCAAAGCCAAGGGTGGGCAACAATCTGGAGCCTTGCTGCTCTAAATATCGCTCAAACCCTAAACAAATGCTCATATCTCCCAGTTGTACTGAGAAAATTTTGCCCAGGGTGCACGAGGAGATTAGGACAAATAAGAGAACGCTTCTAAGGAGATTTCTTATGGAAGAAAGTGGTGAAAGATCACTGGAGTGGGCTGGTAGTACAAGGCAGAGTTGCAGAACTTCAATATACTATCATTACAGTGCCCCAAGAAATGAATCTGTGTTTTAGCATATTGCTTTAATTGCTTGTGATGCTTTTAATGATTTTATTTGCCTGCATCCCTGCACTCTATTTGAGTTGTGCAGTAGGTTTGAGGGGCTGGGTAGCCTACTCCTATTGGGTGATTCATACCAAACTATTGTGCAAGGATAAGGTGCAAATTTTTGAATTCTGGATCCCATGCCTGAGAGAAGCCTTTCCTGCATCTCTACTCGCCGTCAACCTCAGATACTGCCATCCTCTTCAAAATGGATTATTGAGGCCAGGTAGATTAAAAGCTATTGCACTTTGCTGATTTGAAAGTGAATTCACTTCTGTTATTTCATATTTCAAGCTTTCACCGTGTTCTTTCTCCAATTTCAGAAATTCATGTGCATCTCTAGGCTGTAAGTCCTTTCTCATTGAATTGGTTCAGTATTCTGCCCCATTGGAAACGTTCCCTTTTAGTCTATCTTTTCCTTTCTGTCTCTTAAAAACTTACCTTTATCAGTTCGAATGAAGGGCCCTCACCCGCAATCCTTCGCTCTGTCTCCAAAGATACTGCCTGTCCAAATGAATAGTTCTAATATTGCTCTCAGATTTCCAGCAAATTGCTTTTGAGATATCATTTGATATCTAGTAAAGGAACAACCAAACCATGCTGAGAGGAGTAATTTTTTAAAATTAGCACAAGGATAGCAAGTCAATAAGAAACCGTGTATGATACTCAATGCAGGAAAGAACAAACTACTGAGGTATCTGCAAAGGGATATGGAGAGATTGAGCATGTGAATAAGAAGTCTGCAGATGGGAAATATGGGAAAACCCATAGCTACAGGAAGAACAGCAGAACAATATTTCTGAAGTGAGACACTAGTAAATATTGCTATACTGAAAGATAATGGTGTGCTGGTTCATGAAATACAAAAATAGCAGTTACAGCAAGTGGGAGGACAAATAGTATGCTGGCCTGTATAAAAGGAGCTTGGAAATCCTGTTGCAATTTTCAGAGACCAGTAAAACCATACCTGGAGTACTGTGTGTAGCTTTGGTCTCTTCCTAAGGATATAATTTAGTGGTAATGTGGTGGTTGTTCACTACTTCAGTTCCTGAGTTGAGATGTATTCCCTGGTGTTTGGGGATATGATAATCAGTGAGAGGGATTGATGGGGTAGACACTGAAATGCTGTTTCCTCCAGTTCAATTCCGAACTGGCACCAGTCAGAGGTGAGAAAAGGCCAAACGGATCTCTGCTGAAAGCACTGTGGATTCTGAGACATTGTGGATTCTGAGATGTGGGATTGATAGATCTTTGGACGTGTTAGTATTTCGAGCGAATGGACTACATTGAGGACCACCATGATTTTATTGAATGCCTGAGCTGGCCTGCTTGTTTACTGTGAGGTAGATGGAGTCGAGGTTTTGGAGGGCTTGAGTGGAGTCGGCAATATTCTCACTGACCAAGTGAAGTACAGAAATCCGGCCGGTGTGAGTGAATCTTGTAGCATATTGCCGGCAAATTTAAAGGGTTTGGATTCTCAAAGTAAATGAACAGCGGGAGGAACTTGGATAATAATGCTTTATTGTTAAATGCTAGGTAAAAAAATTATACAAATCGATTTGAGAATTAACGTTTGAAGTTATAATCTTTCTTCAACAAGCACTTCAGTGGTGTGTGTTATCTCAACGGTTGACAGCTGAATGTACCATGAACCACAGGAATGTTTTAGTTAACAATATTTATTGCATTATCAACAGCTGCAGTACTATTTGGTAAGAGATGAACATATTCAACGGTCATAATACGTTTCGTCAAACGATTCCTTCCTTCGCAACAGAAGAGATCAAATAATTAGCCACGTTATGCATCCTCTAACATTAGATTCCATTAGTCAGGTGGGCGGCGAAATTATTTAAAGATTTTTTTTCCCTTCCAAAAATGCCTTTCTTTGCAATATAACACCATAGGTGTTCGAGTTTTCAAATCGGGAAGGTGACGCTACGTATCAACTAGTTATATTTTGGAAAAGGGAAGCTTTTAAAATAATAACAAGGACGGTACTTCTAAGACATGAAACCTGACCACCTTTTAAGAGACTTCGAAAGTCATAAGTTAATTTTAAAATGATTGCTTATCCCAGGGCGCAAAAGAAAGAGAAGGGCTGGTTTTGCTTTGTGGACAATGGCATCCTGCAATAAGGATTGGCCGTGTGTTATTTCATCCCTGCTGCTGTGACACGCTACTAAAGCTTCACACAATTTCTAATTGGACACAGATAAACAAAAGCAGTCAGCTGTCCAGACATCAATACAGAACAATAAATATATTTTCAATAACACAAAGAACCTCAAGTACATTGAAGCTAAAAATAAAACTAGCAGAAACGTAATTTGTAAGCCTAGCTTACACACAACCCACAGCAGAATAAAACAAAAATTCTAACACGTAAATAAGCTAATGTACGTACAACGATTAACAAGTGATTGTAAAAATAAAATAAAAATTAGTGCTTTAAGAAATGATTGCAACAGCAATTAAAATACATAATATTTACAGGGAGCTTTGAGCTATTTTTATTTAGCAATTTATATTTTTTAAAGATAGTTATTAAGTTTAAGCAGTGGGAGCAGCGCCTCCTGCCAACGTTAATCTTGGTGCCACGTGGCCTGACCTTTTCTCGGGAGGCGGTTGACCTCCTGTTTGATACAATCCAGTTTCCTTTTCTTTAAAGTATCAACACCCTTAATGTTAATTTATTGTGAGTGTTTCCAATCTCCCCTCCAATTTTATTCCTCTTCTGAAGGTTGATTCTGGGCTGAAGCAAAGTTCCTGTTTGGTACCTCACCCGGATGCCTCGTGCAGAAGCCCAGACGCCGTCAATTAAAATCACCAGAACTTTAAGTGATGGGGAGATTGTAAAACAAGTTTGGTGATGTGTGAAACAGGCACAATGTGCAACTCTCACCTGGATTAAGCGCCGCCTTGATGGGTGCAGTTACACAGCCCCCAACAATTCTTTAGCACCTTGTCAAAGAAGGTGGTGATCTTGTACGAGTGAGTGGAATGATCATAAGGACAAGCAATAGGAACGGGAGGAGGCACATGGCCCCTCGGCTCTGCCATTAAATGGACTGGCTGAATAGATCACTGATCATAGTTCCACTTTCTTGCCCGATTCCCATGGGGCGCGTTGGAGCTAAGTCTGATCTTCAACTGATGTCTACACAGAAACATTTCCCAGCAGAATCACTGGATGATGACAACTAGGAATTGGATCCTCATCTGATTACCTTCCCTGAGTCAATTAGATCGTCGTCACTGCTGAGCTGGGCGTACTGGGGAATCGACAGCGCGACCTTTTGGTCTCTGTTCTTGCACTCAACCAGGTCACTAGCTCCCAGGTAAGGCTATTTAAAATAAGGATTAATAAATTCTTTGTTATAAAAAAAAAGGAAAGATAAAGACAATCCGTTCTGATTCAGTAACAGTCACATTATATGTACTGGATATAGTATTTCGCGAGCCATTGTATTCCTAATAACTAATGTGACCTTGCTTTTAAAATACCATTTACATGAGAGAATATTTACAACAATCGCTCCAGACAGTGGTTAAGATTCAGATATCCCAGATTCTCTGGAAGGGCGGTGGAAATCCGTTCAGCCGAACAGGACTTGTGGCACAGTGGGAAACAGAGCCTGGGGTTTACAGGAAGACTCCTCTCTCAAGGGGTTCAGCAGTCATGCAGGCTAGGTGAAAGATCCGTTCTCAACTTTCCTCCCATCAGTACTTGAAGGTCTTATTGTTGCGATGGAGGGCGGTGCTGAGAATTCAGAGCACTTTCCCTGATGGGAACGAACCCTTCGGTCAGTAGCAGCACACCAGGTTATGGACTAAAAATCCCTCTAGTCAGCTACAGCAATATACCCCATTTGTCATTCTCTGAAGAGCACCTCCTGCAGACAAAGTGTGAACTTTGCGCGGGTTTTGCTCCGGGTGTTCCGGGACCACATCCGTTACAGACTCATTGCACATAGAACCATTACAGCCTACGGTCAAACAGTTTCAGCTCCATTCGAATCCAGGTCTCAAACGAGAAAGGGGCCATGATACAGTCCCTATGTTGACACGTTATGATACAACTATATTTTACAACACATTAGGGTCTATTATCAAATTCTTTAAAAATATTATTTTAAACAGGCCTCAAATCAGCCTGTCTGGTCGCATCTAGTTTGCCATTCTCATTACTATGTACAAGTTCAGGCCATAAAGTTTGTTGGGCAAGAACTTAACTGTTCTTTTTTGGGGGATTTATGCTGAACGTCAAAACCGTGTCTTTTTCTCTTGCATACTGATTTCAGTGTTACTACATCTGCATTTACAGTCATCAGTGACATCTCCATTTAACCGGATATGCTGTTGTAACTCGTCACTTACAAAAATAAATCCTTATCATTCCTGGCTGCTCTTGACATTTTTCATGGATATACTTCTACCGTTGCCTATCCCAAGTATGCATTCAGTGATCATAAACAGCTGTTCAACTGTATTTATGATCACAGCCAAGCTCAGTTCTTTTCACAGCTGACATCCCCAGACATACACCATTCAGGTCTTGACACAGATAGCAGGTTCAATCTGACTCTCTGATTTCTAGAGCAGGACACCAGAGGTTGTTACATCTCTGCCGCAATTAGATGACAGAACACAAACAGACTATCAGATTCTAACGTCTCTGTCATTCTTGGTCTGTGTGGCTCAGCTTCACACGTGCTTATGCACATGGCCCAGAACCGCCTTCAAACTGCTATATTTTAATCACACAATTAGCAAAATGGCTCTGTGCTAGATGATTCTATAAACTGCTCTAATGCTGGCTAAAATAAATTCATTATCAATAATTTTTAGTAAAGCAGTTCTGAAAGAACAGTCAGGGGAACTAAACTCGGCCAAGACCCTGTTAGATTTCCTGAAATATCAAACTCATTCTAGGTGAATGACTTATGGGGCAGTGCAATTTATATTTTTTACATTATACCAAACGTGTTAGTTTAATGATGTTACTACTATGTATCATGATACTACCAGGAAACAGTACCCATGGTATCTGTACCTGGCAGAAACACTGTAGAGGAGATGAGTTGTTAAAGGGAGGGGTATGGGATATGGATGCAATGATGCTGTATCAGGTATTTGGTGAGAAGCATATCCGGGAGGAACATGGGTAATTCCAGAAGTTTTACCAGACAGTCCTTATGCTTATAGCAAGGACTGTAGGGTAATTAGAAGGTGTTTCACTGATGGTCAGAATAAGTCCATGTTTCAGTGAAGGTTAGGATATATCAGAATTCTCACTTACTATGAGGCGTGATTTTCAACAGCTGGATCCTTCTCTATCCTTAGCGATAAGGTAGTTGAGAGATACTTGCATATTTGAAATATTATAGATTTTTTTGGAGTCCTTCTACATTTTAGATTTTATGAGGAATGTTTGAGTTACATGCAGAATAAAGTTCCCTCTAACTTGCTCAACCTTGGAGTGATCTCTACAGTGCCAGAAAAACACATTTCTTTACCTGATCCATTCATCCTGTAACCAGTTAGTGATGACCACCCTGTCCTTGGATTGAAATTGCCCAATCTTGTTTCAAGTAGAACTGATCCAGCCAGCAGATTAAGACTTTCATTTCAATGGTTTGGATCTGGTTTCAGGAGGCAAAGTGCTTGGGTTTAATCCTTTGTTATCCAGTTCCTAATTTGATTGGACTTTGAGTATCCACGCCCAAAATATTGGCAAAGTGCTAAATGTAATGTATTTTATGAGATGTGTATTCCCTGCAGATTCTCAATTCCCAACATTCTTGATCCCTAAATCTGAGTATGGTTTCTATGCATGAATTTATACAAATAATTTTTGCTGTATTTTAAGGCAATACACTAGAAATAAGCATATGCTCAATTGCATACTGAAATGAGTGATGTACTCCATGGCAATCCTGGTGGTCAATGCTCACAATATAGACCACAGAATGAATGCATTGCAATGGTAACATAAGTTAATCAATTTTCCAGAATGCTCTAAATTATTGCAGTGTACCAGCACCTTCAGAGACAGGCAAGTGCCAGTGGTCAACTTGCTAAATGAAAGAATTTAAATCATTTCACCTTTTTTCCTTTATAACCAAAACTATTATTTTTTTTCCTGAGGAATAGATTAGTTGGTAGTGGCATTTTTCAGTATCTCCATTTAATTTAGTTCCCAGACAGGTTTAAGATTATCACTCAGTATTGTAAAAATGCACCAGTATACTAATGACTAGAACCAATTACTTTACCTCATTTCATTGCTTTGCATTGGTAACATCCATTTCCCCACATACGTGCCAACATTAATATTATATTTCTCTGGAAAAGCCAATAACCCTTCCAGTACTGTAGTCAAGTGATGATTCTTCATATGAAAGCACTTTTACTGCATAAATCATTGTAACTCATTCTGATCCTGTCCACACATAGACTTCGGAACACAAGTCATTGAACAGTGAGCAGCATCAGCAACATTTGACTTTTTTTTCTTTTTTCTTTCCCTTGTGCAGGGCACTGCAACTAATTATGGTATCCCATATGCAGCTATGGCAGAGATCAGCAGTGGGAACTGTTTTTACTGACAAAATGGGGTGTGTCTAAATTTTATGTGATTGTTGCACTCTGGTTACAAAATCTCAACAATGTTAATCCTATTTATTATATAGCTGAGCAAATTTGGTTTTAATGCTGCAATCCTAATCTTAAATTTAACCTATAGAAGTTCTAAGATTCATTTGGTCTGAGCCATCATTTTCTGAATTTTTTTACTGAATGGTGCCTTTTACAGTAGCCTGTGCTGTACAGAAAATCCCATTCCAAAATTCATTTCGAGGAAAGAGAAAATTTTCTTTCCTCCCTCTCTCTCCATCCCTCCCCCAGCCCCAATCCCTCACTCAAAATAAAAGTTCCTGTCCCAGCAGGAAGCGGTAAGTGCAGGCTGCAGGTGTGTGGTGTGTAGAACTCCTCAATCACACCAATGTCTCCTTTGGTCGTTCTGAGTGGCTACATTGTCCTGGACCAGGAAATATTCCTCGTTGATGATGAAGCTTTTGTAGAGGAAAGCTAGTGGTCTGTCTCACCATGAAGCCCCTTCCTGTTCAATTGCAGACTCGGTAGAAATGGAAGTTGTATTGCGTGAAGGTATCTCCAGCAGATGTGCTCTCGCTGTTGCATGTAGCTCGGCTCTGCAAAGAAGAGAGAATAATTCTGTACCCCTGTCTGCACCATACAGTTGCAACAATATGCAAGAAATACAGGACCATAATTGAGAGGTTACTCACAGACTGTAGGGAACGTGTTGTGCATAGAGTGACGTGGAGCTGGAATTGTACCTGATGCGGTTCTCCAATATTTCCCCATGCAATGCCAGGAGATACAGTGTCCCTTAAAGCTCCAAATATTCTTTACAGGTGAAACCATAATATATATTTCTTTCTTTCTAGTTAACATTCGCTGCTCATGATTTAGACCCCTCTATGTAAATGAGACCAAGAGCAAACTGGTTGAAAACTTTGCAGATTTCCATTCTGTCTGTAAGTGTGACCCTGTTGTTTTAGTTCTCAATTTCAATTTCATTCTCATTCTCACCAACCTAACCCAAGGCTCCAACATACTCCTCAAAAGCTCTGGATGAGCTTGAGGAACAGCACCTCATTTTCTAACTGGACCCAGTACAGTTTTTCAGACTCAGTGCTGTGTTCAATGATTTCAGATAAGGATTCTTCTATTCCCATAAACATCTCATCCATCTTTTATTTCTTTACTTATCTACCTTACTTTACCACCTATATTTGGCTTGTACTACCGTTCCTATTATCAATTCCTGCCTTTCTTTCCATCACTAACAACCCCTTTATTTTTGCTGTCCTTCTCCCTTTGTGTTATTTAATTTAGTTTTGATAAATGATCATTGACCAGAAACATTTATTCTGTTTCTCTTTCTACCAATGCTATCTGACCTGCTGAGTGTTTCAAGCATTTTCTGTTTTCACTTCAGATGTATAACATCTGTAATATTTTGCTTTCATATTACAACCCTGTAAGAGTTAGAAAATCTTTATAAATTATACAATCCTAACATTAACTCAGTCATTCTCTTTACAGATGCTGGCCTAACCTGTGTTATTTTTTTAAATGTTTAGCATTGCAGGTTTTTTCTTTATATTTATAAGGGAGTGGGATGGACGTGGTGTACATATGCCATGTGGGTAACAGGTTTTTGCAAATATCATACATCTGTAGTAGACTGGTAAATGTTTTATAAATAATATAACACTGAGCTAGGCTTATGTTATAAAAAGGGATTAAAGGTCAATGAAAGCATATTAAACACAGGAAAAATGGGATGTGTCTGCTACAGAAATAAGAGAACTGAATTTGAGCTATATACAGGAAACTATATATGCATGTGTAAAGGTTGTGTAAATGGGACTCTCCTTACAGTATGCTCTGTGCTGAATTCCTGATTTATGATCTTGTCATTATGGCCGCTATGAAGTATAGGGCATATTTGAGAAGAAAACAATCCAGTGAGTTTTGATAGTATTTTATGTAGCATTTTTAATTTGGAATGATGCATCTTCTTATCAGCATTCTTTCATCATGTTGGTCAGCAAGAAGGGTTGCTCTGAAAAACAGCTTGGCTAACCTTGGTGGCTTTGAATGGAGGCCCTGAGGTCCAGGAAGCCATAGGAATTATAGAAAGGACAGTGGGGTGGGGTGGTGCAGGTGCCCATGTCATGTCATGAGTACTGCACTTTTAAACTATAATAACTCGCGTGTTCCATCTGACTTAAATGACATTAGGATGTTAGGTTGATACAAGTTGCCATGGAAATTACCTATGTGAGTTCTGGCATTGATCTGAAATTACATTTGCTGTGGGATCAGTGTTTTATTTTGAAGAAGGAGAACTGAAAGAAAATTTGCTTTTTTTAAAAAAAAATTTACCCGTGCAATTTATTGGTATCAGTAAACTCTTTCACCCGGTGGACTTCATGCAATAATCCCTGACACAGGCAAGTCCCTTGTCTTAGTCATGTTATTGACTGGTGATCAACAGCATCTCCGCAGGAGGGGACAGAGATTGGAAAGAGCCATTAGTTCTTTTGAGTTGGTTCTCAACTTATTCTTGAAGGTCTGAAGGAAATTCTGCACTGGGTAAATTTATGTTTATTAGCTCTTTTGACTTCTGAAAATACATCACATTCAGCAAACACAATATGCTGAAGTTAGTAATGGGACCAAGAATTCCTTTCAATTGAATCAAAGGTAAATGTCTCCTAAACAGTTTTAATGTCAAATTCACTTGATACTCACTGGAATGGCCACTCGAAAGTGATAGGTGATGTCGTAGTATGGCCCAACCACCAGTGGCCAGTTATGTGTTGTTCCCTGTGGTGGAAAAAAGAGAAAGGAATGGTACATGCAATGTTAATCTTAATATGACTTAATACTCTATTTTTCTCTTCAGTATCAAATATTCAATTCAGTGTCTGTTGACCAGATTATGGAATCATTCTCATATAATTGGTAAGAACATTTTTAAACTATGAAATATTGTCTAACAAACTGCCAGCTGATCCAAACCTGTACGTATCCTGTGTTATTGCCATTAAAATGCTAACAAAATCCAGACAGCACTGCCATATATTCCACATGAGTAATTTGTCCAAAACTTCAACATTATTAATGACATAATTAGCTGGTTGATGACTGGAAATACCTTTACACAGACTAATAAGAGGATAATGCTCCTTCACAGGATACATAGAAAAGATTAAGCTTGGAGAAGAACAAAATAGAGGCAGAGCATAGCCTGAAACCTGGGTGAGACACCAGGAGTGAAGATCCCTGATGATAACAGAACACTTGGGAATGATGGTACTCCATTCTAGGATGCAAAATCTCAGGAAGTTTGACCCAGGTCCATTGATGAAAAAGGCCTCAGAATTTAGTTAGCTCCCGCACTAAATAATCCTGCATGAGGTGATGTCCAACCAGTCTCCAAGGTAGTAACCCAGAGAAGGTGGAGTCATTCACGTCCTTATTTTGAAATCTTTGCAGAAATGGTCCTCAGTAAGAATTTAGGATGTCACTTTCCCAAGAAGGTATTGTTTGAGCTTTTACAATATATTAACAAGGAGGAGCTCAAAAAAGCTCCAAGGTGAAATACGCCATAAGTTCCTACCTAATGTTACCTAAAATTATATGCTTATCATCTCAAGTTAATAAGGAGTTCCTAATCTCTGGAATAGTTTAATGGTAAAAGCTGAATGAACAGCAGTGTTTTGAAGTGACAGAAAAGATTTTAAAATATTGCACACTATTGTTTTCAGCCTTTACCTGGGTTGGTGAAGTTTCCATCTTCAAGCCAGTGCTGGATATAGTCCCGCATAAATTGCCATAGTTGACACTACACAAATAAACAACTAGAGGCAAAGAGGTCCTAAAAAGACAGAAAAAGGGAAATGCATAAGTTTAACAGCAAGACATGGAATAATGGATGTATTTCACTTCTGGGTTCTGAGTTGAATCCAGACTGCAGAAAATCTGTTGCTTTCAAGGCTGTACGTGAATCCATTCTGAGGCAGTCTCAATCATTCCTCATTGAACTCAAAGGGAGAATACAAAGTGGTTGAGAAGTTCTACCATAGCCATACAAATCCTAGGTCAGAAGTGCAACAAACAGTTCTGGTTACCAAATCATAAGAAATATATATTTGCATCTTCACCTTGGGAAGAGTGTAAGTTTACCAGAAAGATACCAGGACACCATTAGTTGAACTACATTATACAAACCATGGTTCTGTTATCTGGAATTTAGAAAAAAAAAGATGATTTGACCAAAGTTTTCAATATATTGAGGGAAACAATAGGGTAGATAAATGTTATTTCCCTTGGTTAGGGCCAGAGAGTCTAAAAATTACATCCGGGCCTTCCAGGTGTGAAGTTGGAGTTTGGAGCTCTTCTGCAAATGGTAATTGATCATGGTTTCATTGTTAAATTACAATATGATCCTGAGAAGTTTTTTCGTTTCAAAAGGCTATGATGCAAAGGTGAGAATATGTTAGGTCACAGATTGGCCATGATTTACTTGAATGGCTGAAAAGGCTCAAGGCACTGAATAGATTTACCTCGTTTTTATGAATCTCTACCATTTAACCATCTGATCTTCACTCAACCTATTGTATCTTAGGGAATACATGGCTAGTTTTTCCAAAATCGTCACGATTTATCCTGCAAAGGACTTGGGGTCGGTAAGTAAGGAGTTGGAAATGTTACATGAGAACAATTATTTATTTTATTGCGGTCATTACTACTTGGGTGTGGATGAGTTTGCTTCTTTGTATTGCTTGGACAGGTTTAGTATCAAGTCCCATGTCTGTTTCAACTTCATTCTTTTTTTTAAACTTTGCAGCTCTTTTCACTCCTGAAAAGCTAAGGATTTTTGTTCACAACATGAGACGTAACAACCGGGAGGTCCACTGGCAAGAAATTGTTTTGTTTTTCTGTGTTCCACTTCACAACTTTCATCAGCTATTTTTCATTTCACTTACCCTGTCCAATTTAACCTGTAATTTCTAAGTGCCTGCTTCCATTTCCAGTGTTTATCTAGTTCAATACATTGATTACTTTACTTAGAACATTACAGCACAGTACAGGCCCTTTTGCCCACAATGTTGTGTCAACATTTTATCCTGCTCCAAGATCTATCTAACCCTTCCCTCCCACATAGCTCCCCATTTCTCTATCATTCATATGTCTATCTAAGAGTCTCTTAAATGACCCTAATGTATCTGCCCCCACAACCTCTGCTATCAGTGCGTTCCATGCACCCACCACTCTCTGTGTGTAAATAAAAAAATTTAAAAAAAAAACCCTTACCCCTGACATCCCCCCTGTATCTTCTTCCAATCACCTTAAAATGATGTCCCCTCATGTTAGCCATTGTCGACCTGGGGGAAAAAGTCTCTGACTGTCCACTCGATCTATGCCTCTTATTATCTTGTACACCTCTATCAAGTCACCTCTCATCCTCCTCCTCTCCAAAAAGAAAAGCCCTAGCTCACTCAACCTGTCCTCATAGGACATGCTCTCCAATCCAGGCAACATCCTGGTAAATCTCCTCTGCGCCCTCTCTAAAGCTTCCATATCCTCCTTATAATGAGGTGACCAGAACTGAACACAATATTCCAAGTGTGGTCTAACCAGAGTTCTGTAGAGCCGCAACATCACCTTGCGGCTCTTGAACTCAATACCCCGACTAATGAAGGCCAATACACCATACGCCTTCTTAATCACCCTACCAACCTGCGCAGCAACCTTGAGGGATCTATGGGCATGGACCCCAAGATCCCTCCGTTCCTCCACACTGCTAACATTCCTGCCATTAATCTTGCTTTCTGCCTTCAAATTCGATCTCCTGAACTGTATCACTTCACACTTATCTGGGTTGAACTCCATCTGCCACTTCAGCCCGGGTCTGCATTCTATCTATATCCTGTTGTAATCTACAGCAACCTCCTACACTATCCACAACACCACCAACCTTTGTATCATCGGCAAACTTACTAACCCACCCTTCCATATCCCCATCCAAGTCTTTTATAAAAAATTACAAAGAGCAGGGGTCCCAGAACAGATCCCTGTGGAACACCACTGGTCACCAACCTCCAGGCAGAATATGCTCCATCTACTACCACAGAGGGTCTTCTATAGGCAAGCCAATTCTGAATCTACACAGTCAAGTTTCCCTGGATCCCATGCCTCCTGACTTTCTGAATAAGCCTTCCATGAGGAACCTTATCAAACGCCTTACTAAAATCCATGTACACCACATCCACTGCTCTATCTTCATCAATGTGCTTTGTCACATCCTCAAAGAATTCAATCAGGCTTGTGAGGCAAGACTTGCCCCTCACAAAGCCATGCTGACTGTCCCTAATCAACTTATGCTTCTCCTAATGCCCAGAAATCCTGTCTCTGAGAATCTTCTCCAGTAATTTGCCGACCACTCACTGGTCTGTAATTCCCAGTGTTATCCCTACTTCCTTTCTTAAACAAATGTCAAAGTCTCTCTCTCTGGTGAATACTGAAGCAAAGTATTTACTAAGGACCTTCCCTACCTCTTCCGACTCCAGGCACATGTTTCCTCTTTTTTCGCTACCCTCACTCTAGTCATCCTCCTATTCTTTATATACATGTAGAACGCCTTGGGGTTTTCCTTGATTCTACTCACCAAGGACCTTTCATTGCCCCCTTCTAGCTCTCCTAAATCCATTCTTAAGCTCCTTCCTGGCTTCTCGTAACTCTCCAGAGCCCTGTTTGATCCATGCTTTCCAAAGCTCTCTAAATCCAGCAGCCGTTCCTACCCCTGCGACAGCCAAGTCTCTGTAATGGCCACCACATCATAGTTCCACATACTTACCCAAAGTTCATCTGCCTTGTTCCTGATACTCCTCACGTTAAAATAGACATATTTTAGCCCATCCAACTGACTGCAATTTTACCCTTTCAAATGCCTAACCTTCCTCAGTCTTTCTACACTCTGCATCTACTTGTACACGAAATGCACCAACCTCTGACCTATCACTCTGGTTCCCATCCCCCTGCCAAACTAGTTTAAACCCTCCCCAACAGCTCTAGCAAACCTGCCTGTAAGAATATTGGTCCCCTTCCAGTTCAGGTGTAACCAGTCCCTTTTGTACAGGTCATTTGCAGATGAGTAATGCAAATTGTAGTAGTTGTGGGTCAGGACTGAGCCCAGAAGCATGCGATTATAGTGCTCTCTCCCATAAGCCCCTCCATCGTGACTCTCCAAACCTTATGACTTCCAAACTATTTGTTATCCATTCTTATGATTTACCCTTAATTGCCACATCTATGGAACTTTGTCAAATTCTTCTTGGAAGCTAGGATATACCATGTCACTGAGCACACCAAAGTTTAGGCTGTCTATTCTAGTTGAGGTGACTGGCCAGGCAGGACATTGCCTTACTAATCCACAGTAGGCTAGGTTGCTGCTGAATTTTTAAAAAATTGACTCTTCATAAACAATTTTGTTATTTACATGGAATGTTTTACATGTTTGTGGTTGTTCTGTCATTTTGAGCTACAATCTACTGATGTCCAATACATTCTTCATAAAGGTTGTCGGTGGTTTATAAATCTCTCCTTTACTCTTGTCAGCAAAAATACCCCAGTTACTGACCGAGTTAGATTGTGTCAATCAGGTCATGTAGGTCAATAACCTGGGGGCAGGGAAAGGAAAAGCAATCAGCTCCTGATGGCTACCACCAACTGGTTGATGCACATGCAGGCATCATGGGTGTGGATGAGATTAGACTTGGTTCTGACATTTAGTTCACTATCCTAAGAAACCCAAATATTGAGTTTTCCTCTGATAAATGGCAGTTTTGGTGCAGTAGTTTGGACTTGTTTTTCACTCCTGAAAGGCTTAAGATTTTTGTTCACAACATAGAGACATAACAACCAGCAGTTCCACTAGTAAGAAAGTAAGTCACTTACTTCATTTGCAAGGTGATGGTGACATCGACAGGGGTGGTCTTGCTGACTGGGATTGAGTAGGTATAATTCCCTGAGCTACAAAGAAGAGCAAACAATATTAGTGTGTGATCAGATGACATCAGCTCCAAATACCACAAGCTCACTAACAGAGTTTCCAATAGTTTTGTAGCCTTTTTAGACATCAATCTAGTAGTCCAGCACCATATGCAAATATAGAATATAACCATTACCATGGAAACCAAACACATTACTTTGTCTACCTTGCCTCGTCCTCAAGGTGAGGAGGAACAAACTATTTAAAATAGCTGGGAATATGATATCTGGGTTGGCTCTTCATCCACAGTTTGATGTTTAAAGTAATTTTCTCAGTCTTTGTCTGTGATGTGGATTGTGTCATTCTCGTGTAGTTAGTCAGAAAATTCCTTTGCTTTCTATGTCTCTTAAAGACATTGATGAACCAGGTTATCTTTCAAGACAAAACTGAATTTACATTTCCTTGCTGGAGTGGTGAGATCAGATTCATGTCCCAGGATCATTAGACTAAACCTCAGGATTACTGGTCTGGGAATATAATCAAGCCACCACGTGCCAATAGGGGCCTTCTTGTTCAAACTGTACCCTGTAATTATTATGTACAGGAGGTTTTTATTTGGGGTATACCCTTGTTATTCCTGGTATTCTGACTGAAATTCTGGAGCAATCCAGTTAAAATGTATAGTACTTAGTTAATTACCAACACTGACAATTCCATCCTCCTTGTTCTTTTTGTCCAGCTTTAACCCTGGTATTTGACTTCATTTCAGTCACCACATTACTAATTTGGTACTGCTGATATTTCTTACCTGCAGGATCCCTGCGCCAGACAATATTGCTCTGTGATCTCCAGACCATTCTCAACAATCTGGGTAGAACTTAAGGTGGTGTTCTGCCCTTTAGGGAGGGGGAAAAAGAGGAATGATTATAATCTACTCACTCAGAAACATATATGTGCGCATGTGGTAGTATCTAATGTCTACATGTGGTAGTGTAAATCTGATACTTGACATCTAATATAATGGCATGCAGTGCGTGTGCTGAGTATTTATAATGCAAAGAACTAGTAGTGTGGATATAAGTAAAATTTACATCCAAAATATAAAATGAATAAAAACATGGTAAATCATGGGTAAGGTTTGTTCCTTACTTTGCTTCACATCTCTTCATCTATTGTTATATTGATAAGAAAGACTAAAACTTGAAAGTAAGGCTTTTTCCTCCACAGAGAGGTACAATCCAACCCATCCCTGCCTTGCCCCAGCCGCTCTCAGTTCTGTGCCACTATGCCTGGAGCAGCGCAGAAAGTATTATGTCCCACAACCTTTCCAATAATTTGATTAAATCCTCACATTGGTCCCATTCCCAATCTGGTATGTCTGTCTCCCTTATAAAGTTCAGTGACAAACTTTCTGCGCTTTAAGAAATTCAAAATTCAATGTGATAGATTTCTGCAATTTAATAAGTAGACTGTTTGAACAAATTCAGGCTCTTCTGAAATTCAACCACATTTTATGCTCCTATTTGAGGAAGTTAAACAGTAAAAAGTCCTAATCCTTTTAAAACTGAAGTGTTTATGAGAATATTCAAAAGCATTTCATTTCTAGAATTTGTTGTGATTTCAGTCCAAACTATTTGAAACTCCTTTAGAGTAATGTTTATCCATGAAAATGTTATAAACAAACATTTTAGCTTTGTGGGGCTGGGTCCCAGATGAATGCAACACTTTTTTTTCAAACTGGCATCACATGCTGAATGTTTATTTTAACAAGAGATTGCAAGAAATTTCTTCACCCAGGGAGTGGTGAACCTGTGAAATTCTCTACCACAAAATGGTGGAGACAAGTCATTCAATATAATCAAGAAGGAGGTAGGTGTATTTGTTAATGCCAAAGAATTTAAGGAATATGGGGGGAGGAGGGAACAGGATGCTTAAGTTGATGATCAGGCATGAAGCAGACCCAAAGGGCTGAATGGCCTCCTCCTACTCCTTTTTTTCGACATTTCTATTTACATCATTATTGTAAGTGGTAAAATAAATAACTGATGTCAAGAGAATATACAGCTACTTTAGGCACTTTGTAAATATACTTTGGGTGAATGGAGCCCTTTCCTATTATCGGCACCTAGTGTCAGTTTGATGAGTTCCCAAGCACAGGTACAGATGTAAGGCAAAGTTATTTCTACTCTGTTCCAACAAAGCACTTCAGTCCCAACCCAACCTCACTTTCCTGCACTGATGTGACATTTCTTCATCCCCTACAGCAGCCTTAGTGTCTAATTGCTGATTACTACCAATCAGTGCTGATTAGAAGCAGTTCTGCCCTGTGACCCAAGAAACTCAGTTAAAATGGTCAAGACTTGCTAAAAACAAAATCAAGATAGTAGAAATTAAAAACTACAATTGACTTGGCAGTTGTTCTGTGACATACACAAGATCCCCTTGAGTAATAGAGTCAAGTACATCAGAAGTAGCCAGGAAAACACACATGAATGTGGTTGGAACTCACAGTCTGCATTGCTGTCAGTTGAGTCTGTCTGCTCTGTGCTTCTTTGTCTTCTTGTCTGCAGACCAGGCAGTTTATTCTGCATACTGGTAAAGTGAGGAGGAAACTGTGATTTGCCATGGATATTCGGGATCTGTGGCGGTGAAGGACTATAATTGTTTGAGCTGCTGATCCCATCCCTGGGAGACATCTGCCTGATGTTATATTCATTCCGATTCTCATTTACTGAAGATTTGGCTTTGATGTTGCTGGTGGAGGATGGGCCAGATTGATCTGAAATCACCAGGAATATTAAACACAGAACACCAGTGGCTTTTAAAGAGTGAAACAAAAAAAAAGAGCGCATTCATGAAGGTGAAATGGCAACTGCACTTACCAGCAGTGGAATGGTTAGTGCTAGCTGAAGAAGGGGTCAATGGGATGGTAGTCACTGGCAGGATGCTACTGCTGGGTGGATTTGTAGAGTTAAGGGGGCAGCACAATACTTCACATGGAGAGGTGTAGCATAAACTAAGTGGACGAAGGGAGTGGGACACAGGAGAAGCAGGTGAAGGCATACCAACTGCAAAGAGAAAGAAAATGTTTGCAACGTAAAAAGTGATACAAGTATAGCAATGACAAACTCTATTAACACAATTCCATTGTTTAGATAGGTAAAATACAATTTTTATACTCTGGTCATGTGTGCTTCAGGGAACCAGAAATACAATAATTTCTCCAAACAGTGCCAAGTAAGTTACCTGTAGAGCTTGTGGGAGTCTGATTGTCATCTCCAATACAGCATACATCAGGTAAAGGGAAATTATATAACATGTCTATTAGTGCAGCAATGGTGGCTCAGGCTGCGGTCAGCAAAGGTACTTTAAACAGTTACTGAGCCTTGGGCCAATGTTTACAGTGTCACTACCAGACATTTAGTAGTGCTCTGAAGTGACCTTACGCCAAATAAGGCCATTCCTCTACATGCTACATCGTTGTGGGTCCAGGTTTTGGACACGCAAGTACAGGCATTGGGAAATGGTTTGTATGAAGGAGAAGTGGGCATGGTAATGTCAGGTGAAAAATAGAGTTTTGAACTCACAACTCAAAGGTGTGAAAGCTAGCACTTGGATTGAGTTAGGTGAACCAAGATTTGATGGAATTGCTTAGAAGGGCATGTATGGCAAGGATGGACTAGTCATCAAAGGTGGGAAAGACAAAGTCTGAGCTGAGGTAACAAGAGTGGGTAGCAGAGAGTTGAGAATCTGACCACTGAAGCAGAGAACTGGAGAAGTGATCTATAGTTTGAAGGCAAGCATTTGCTAAATTAATCTCTAATTATAAAATGATAGAAATATTTAAATATAATTGATTGCAATATGAATGTTGTGTATTACATCAGGAAATTTGTAAATTCTCAGCAGGTCAGGTAGCAGGTCTAGAGAAGGAAACCAAGTTAATAATTTAAATAAATAATATCTTAAAAGACATGTTCTGTTTCTTTCTCCACTGACCTACTGAGAATTTATAGCATTTTCTGGTTTTATTTCATATTTCCAGGATCCACAGTGTTTTGCCTTTTGTAAGTGCTTTATATTGGAGCTGAGTAATCTCAAATTGGTAAGTTTACAAGATAAGTTTAATGGCAAACATAGGAAGTAATTTTTAAAATAACCATTTGATATTCCAGCCAGATGTGACTGCTTCTAGGCTCCTTCAGCCTGCTGCATGCGTGCTTGCAGTTCACATCCATCTACGTCTCCCTACTGTGATTGACTGTTGTGCTAGAAACAGGATGCAGCAAACATAACAAGTTGTGCGTGCACTAGACCCAAGACCTCGAAGGTGAATGGATATCCACAATCTTTGGATTACTGTTTGCACTGTTTCCAACTATCAGAAATCACATGCATGGATTTCCATCCATACATAATTCAACATAAAGTTATCAGGAGCATGCCCACGAGTTCCTAGCTCTCATAATGTGCATCCAGAATTTCAGCCCTATACTGGCCCAGACTCCAGTGGCAATTCACCTTCAGTTGGTGCTAGACAGGGTTAACCTACCTGGTTGTTGAGCTCCAATTGTGCCGTGCCAGTCTAGAGGTGTAGGCCAATGGTTTTCTGTTGAAGTTGAGTCTGGGTTGACATTTCCAAATGGTCTGCACGGAAAACAAAATTAGACATAGTTACATAAATAAATAAATAAGCAAACCTGGTAAACCCAATATAGCAGATCCTCACTACCTGTACTTCCGTTATCTGGCTGTTGATTAACAAGATAATTTTCATAAAATATGAGTGCTGAATGAGCTGAGATTTTCCAGTACAGGGAAGTTTCCATTCCTAGGAACTAAGTCACAAAGATCCATTTCCTTCAGTAACCCATATTGTATTGCTCTACCTATAATTTCATTTCATTTCATTCAATAATCATCCTAACACTATCCATAGTTAAACTAATGGAATAGATACTGTATCCAGTCATTAAAGAATACCATGAAACATGTTATTATCATTACTAGCTTGAAAAATGCTTTAAAAATGTATGGGAGAATTTGTGTAAAGTTTGATTTCCATAAGTCAGGTCATTGGTAACTGGGGCAGCCCCTGTATTTGTTTTCTTTACTCAATTCTATTGTTACAATCATAACATGAGACAATGCTGGAAATATGTAACACCCATTATCAAACCTATCAAATCCAACAAAAAGAATCACTTCTAAGTATCCCAGAAATAATTGCTCTCATGTGAAGAGAAAGCCAATCAGCTCATGTGGGAAGAGAGAGAAGTGGCAGCTGCAGGTACTTAGAATTAATCCTATTATATAGAGAACGAGTGCTTCTACCATTGCCCTTCTTGTTTGTCTATTATTTTGGGGGAAATTGCAAAGTAGGAAAGTCTTGCATTTATATTTTATCTTCTCAACACCTCACTCAACAAATTATGTTGAAATGGAAAGTCTGTTACCTACAATAACACAACAGTCATTTAGCACACAGCAGAATCCCACATGATTATGATGTACTGAGAAGTTAGAATTAATCCAATTTGGATATTATTAGTTGGTGACAACATGTTGGCCAAGACAACAGGAGAGCTCTCGGAATTCCAGATACTTCCAAGGCATCTATCAGCATTTATTTGAACCCACAGAATGTTGGGTTAACACTTTATTATAAATTTATTGCCAAAAATGAATAATCCCCTGCCCTCCAACAAAAATGCATTATCTTTCCAACACTCAAACCTCCATGGAATAGTGGCTGACGTGCCAAAATCCTCAATATCCTAAATACTTGTTAACTTTCTGTATTTCATGTAAAGGGATACCTAAAGTTCCTTTGAATCCTAATGTTTACTAATCCATCACCTTTAAGAAGTATTTTGTTTTTCCATTCTTCCATCCAAGAAAGATAATTTCACACTTCCTCACAGCACTCTTCATTGGCCCCCTCTCTTGCCCATGAGCTACCTCCATTTGCAGCCTTATGTTCTACTTACAGCCATCCCTTGGCTTCTTTCACACCTAGTATTGTATTGTCAGAAAATCTGAATATACTGTAATACACTCTATTCATTCATCTAAGCCACTAACAAAGACTAAGTATCCGAGGCCTGCACTCTATGAGTTAGACCCTGCATCCTGAAAATGACTTCCTCGTGTCACCTCTCTATTTCAGCCTGTTGATTAATTCACAGTCCATGCAAATATATTATTCCCAAATCACATGAACCCTAATCTTGTGTTTTAGTCAATCTTTCAGGATTGAGGATGACTTATCCACTCTGGATTTGTGGTTCTGATTTGGCTAATTTTGCTTGATGTTTTGTATCCTGAGAATACAAAAAAAAATACTATTTTCATTGGGCTTCCCATCTTTCCTGCTAGCTCACCACAAAAGGTCTGTTAATGGGTTTGTCCAACAAGATTTCCTTTTCAAATGATTATGTTGGCTCTATTTGAATATACAGAATGACATTCCAAGTGCTCTGTTATGAAATCCATATTAACAAATTCCACTAGTTTCCTCACCACTGTTGTTGGGGCTGTCATTCTCTCTCCCTCCTTTCCTGAACTGCAGGGTCATTTTGCTTCCTTCCAATCCATAGTGAACGATAGCCAATTATTCCCAGCAAAAACAAAATTCTTCTAAATGCACCAACCTTTACGTGAGAAGTTGTTTCCCCATTTCACGAGTAGTGAGGCTCTGATTGTGTGTTCTCTTGTCCTAGAATACTCCAGCAGGAGAGAGATTTCTCTCTCCCTCCAATAACAATTCATCTTACAATCCTAGAAACCTCAAATGTCACCACCTAGCCTTCTATAATGCAGGGATGTAAACCCAGTCTACATTATTCCTTTTTATAACACTTGAAATCCTGACAATATTCTGGTGAATCTGAACTACATTCCATGCAATGGCAAAATATTTTTTCTAATTGAAAGTCTGGTGTCCACAGCTGCATACAGACCTCCAGGGCTCCAACCAGGACTTTGTAAAGCTGTGGCAAAATGTCCCCTCCTTTCTATTATGGACCTCATAATAGAGGTCAATATTCTATTAGCCCATATAATTTTTTTTGTGTGTGGCTAGCTATCAGAGGTCAGTGTTAGGCTCCCCACAGAGCTCCTGCTCTCTGGAAAGGTGATAATTAATGTAAATGGTCATCATGGCGATCATATTGCAGGGACCAACTGATATGGTTATGTTGTATTGTAGTGCAAGGGCTCTTAAACTTTGGGTGACATACGAGCATAGGTGTAGATTGATTAAAGAACAGAAATAAGGAATAAATGGATCTTTTTCAGATTGGGAGACAGTTACTAGAAGGGTTTGTATTGGGTCGTTAGCTATACACAATTTATATTAACGACTTAGATGAAAAGAGAGTGTAGATGTTTGCTGAGGGCACTAATCCAGGTGTGAAAGGGAGCTGTGAGGAGGATACAGGGTAAAACTGAACAGACCATCCAACACTGAGCCAGGCACTGAACATGAGCATGACAGAGTCACTCTCATCCCTGTCAACCTTACAAAGTCCTTCCTATGAATATGTCTGAATTGCGAGAGCTGCCCCATAAACAAGCCAAGCAACAGGCTGACCTAATCAACCTCACAGAATTTTATCTTAAGACAACCTACCAGACTCCTCCATCACAGTCTCACAACACACCCACCGGTGGGAGAAGCAGCTTTGTGGGTTCTCAGCTTTGACTCCAGATGCAATGACATTTCATTGGCATCAGGTCAGGTCAAAGAAAATTTCCTCCCAATTACCAGCTACCAGTGGATACATTCATTGCTCCTCCATGTTGAATACCACTTGGAAGATGCACTGAAAGTAGCAAGGGCATATCTATGGCCATCATCAAGAGTAGCTCGTCAGCACCATCACTGAGTGAGCTAGCTAAATCCAGATGAAGTAGCTGCCAGATTGGGTTCTGCTGGGGGTAGTGATCAAAAACACATGAAGGATAAAGAATAAAGGCAGCATGCAATAGACAGAGCCCACTACCGACAGATCAGAGGTTAGGTACTGTGGCAAGTGACACACTTCAGGATTCACAAGTAAGGATTGTGATGGAATGAGCATAACTCCAACAACATTCAAGAAGCTCGATACCAACTGGAACAAATCAGCCAGCTTTACTGGCAACTCATCCACCCCTTTAAACATTCAATCCCTCCACCACCAGTGTATTGTGGCTTCAGTGAGTACAATCTATAAAAAGCACAGCATTTACCCACCTGATCTACCCAAAACCCATGACCTCTACCATCTAGAAGGGCAAGAGCAGCAGATGGGACCACCACCACCACCTGCTGGGTCCTCTCCACGTTGCATACAATCTTGACTTGGAAACGTATCGTTGTTCCTTCATTGCCATTGCATTTAAGTCCCAGCATCCTTTCTCAACAGAACTGCAACAGTTTAAGATGATGGCCCACTGCTACCTTCTCAAAGACAATAAATAATTCTGGCCCTACCAGTGACTCCCACATTTCAGAAAAGTGAATGAAAATAAGGAATAAGGACTGGTTAAACCAATGAATGAAAAGGTGGAAGATGAAATAAAATGTGGGAAATGCTGTAGGAACAATAAAAAAATGTCTGGTGAGAAACTACTAAATGTTGGTACAGAGAAAGATTTTGGTGCACTGGTCATAATACCCATAAAATTAACATGGATCTGCAGCACTCAGGAAGGCAAATGATATGCTGGCCTTTATTGGGGCTCAAGAATAGGAAAGGGCTTTAGTGAGATCACAGCTGGAGTACTGTGTGCAGCTTCAGTCTTCATACACAAGTACATCTTGCAGCACAGATTCCCTAGATTGATTCCTAGAAAGAGGGGGCCATCCTATAGAGACATGGAGGAAGATTGGCCTTTAATTATTTGAGTTTAGAAGAATGTGAGACGATTTTAGAGATTATGACAAGGTAGATACTGAGATCCTTAGGTTGGGGAATCCAGAACCATCAGGATAAGAGTTTGACCATTTAGAAAAGTGATAATGTGAAATTACTTTATTCAGAGGGTTCTAAGTCTTTGGTATTCATGATCCTAGATGTTCAGCTATTGAGTATATTCAAGCTTAAAAATCATAGATTTTTAGACTTGGGGATGTAGGATCCAACAGAAAATTGGATGAGGTGAAGAATTAGCCATGATCTTATTCAGTGATGGACTGTGCCTTTGTGTGTGTGTGTGTGTGTTTATGTGCACACACGTGCATTAATGTACACATGCACAATGTGTGCATACACAAGGCAGACAGCAAAAATGACATCATCAGTTTCTATACCAAGGACCTTGAATTGATCAAGATATTGTTGACTTCCAAGAAACTTCTCATTAATAAAGAGGAACACTATTGGTCTCTCAGGACCTTTCTGCTCAACTTCATCCTGATTAGGAAGTATAAAGACCATCCACCTACCCATCAGCATCTGCACCATCATCATTTCGCAAGTTCAGCACGTAGAGGGTGGACATGGATATTACACTGATGAGGAAAAAGACAACAGCTTAGTTCAAGACTCAAGTTAACGAAGACTCAGTCAGGGTTAAAGTTCACTACTCTAGCCACTGGATGTCTGTAGCATGTTTCAAGATCTTACAGCAGACCCTGAAAAGATATCAAGGCTTGAATGTGGAATCTTGTGGGACACCAGGGCTGTGATACAGGAGCACAATGGTAAATCAGAACAGGGATAAGGAATGGTGTGGACTATCAAGATTCATGACATTCCAGGATATTGTGACTGGAATATAGAAGCCTGTGGGATATTTGAGTTGACTCATAATTAGAAATAAGATGTCTGGTTTTCAGTTTGTGAATATAAAAGAGCTCACTACGCTGTATGTAAGATAAGTGTTACTCTGTGCAGATGAAGTACTGGAGCAAGGTCTTATTGTGAGGCAGGCTGGACAGTGTTGGAAAAATTCGCAGTAAATTCTCCGGACTCGCCTTAGTATTAAAATGCTAAGGACACATTATCAAGTAATTTATCAGCTTTTGCAAGGCCTTAATACTTACCTGAATGCCATGATGATAACAAGAGCTATGATGGTGCCCTGGAGGAACTTCTGGCTAAGGCAACCTTGCTCTGTTGGGTTAGGAGGAGTCTGGAAATGGAAACAGAGATGGTTATCTTTGGGAAATAGTTTGTATTACAGTATACTGACATCTAAATTATAATTGCAGATGGTTTTAAAGTCATGTTGGTTTGAGTCAGCACTCAAAAACTTCTTTCCAATTCTCTTCCAAATCTCTCTTGAAGGTGATAATTCTGCTTTATATATGAGTTTACCATCAGAATTTCATCAGTTATGATACATTTAGGGTCAGTATATTGTGAGTTTAGTTTTCATTTATGAAATGAATTCTTTTAACCTCAGACTAGATTCCCAATGAAGAATAATATGTAGGTTAACTCAATTAAACAGAAATAGATCAAGATGTAATCCATAGAGATAAAGGTAACAAAATTAGACTGAGTTGAGGTACTGGTAGAAGAGAAGCAAAGGTTTCTTTTTAATATTTTGTAATCAAGACATAGCTAGGCTGGGTTTTATTGTCTACTTTTAGTTGCTTTATATCTGGTATCTAATTGATACAATCAATCAAGGGATTGTTAAGAGCCAAACATGCTGTTGTGTGAATAGAGTCTCATAGAGGATAAGGGAAAGCATGGCTGGTTTCCTTCCCTGAAGAACACTAGTAAACTAGGTGATAATTAATGACAATCCAACAGCATTAATTGTTTTAAGTCTCCCAATTTTTTTTAAAAACTGAATTCAAATACTCTAATTATTCTCCTAGGATATGAACAAATACTGATAAATTGATTTCAATTTAAAATTTAAATCCTTACCAATTTTCTGCATCCATACCTTATTGCCAGCTTTTGGGTGCCTTTTCTTATGTTGCCCACTTCCAGCCCGACTAAAATGGCTGCCAGATTGGCTGTAAAGACAGAGAAGCGTTTCCTAAATTCAGAGCTCCAAGTGTACTCTTCTTGAATGTTTCTTGTTCAATGCACTGGGTGCATCAAGAGTTGGCATAGCTGCATGTAAAAGCCTGAGGCTCCCATTTGTCCGATGTGTCAAGCACATTGCAAATGCAGTAGCAGGGCATGCAACACTGGGAGTCCACGTAACAGCGATAAACTGGACTGTTCAGGTTAGAGCTCTTCCTTATCATAAGCATTGACATGATCGGTGGCATCCATAAGAGGCACTGCCTCAAGAAGGCAACGTCCATCATCAAAGATCCACACCATACAGACAGGAGATACAGAAGCCTGAAGTCCCACACCATCAGGTTCAAGGACAGCTACTTCCCTTCAACCATTCGGTTCTTGAACCAACCGGCAAAACCCTAATCACTACAGTTTAGCATCACTATGACAACTTTGCACTAAAATGGACTTTTTTTTTGTTCTAATTGTATTCTTGTAAATATTGTGTATAATTTATGTTTAATTTATGTTTTTCTTGTGAATGCTGCTTATATGATGCTATGTGCCCATGATGCTGCTGCAAGCAAGTGTTTCATTGCACCTGTGCATACATGTACTTGCACATATGACAATAAATTCAACTTTGTCTTTGAAGGAGAAATTCAATCTAAGTTATTTTTCTTTGTGCCTTCACCATGCAGCACATATCCTTGTACCCCCTGGGCTTCCTTTGGTACTATAGTACCCATTTCCTGTCAAATGTGTCCCAACTTGTACATTTACAAGTTGCAGGAAACCAAAATTCCACTCCTCAGTGTCTTTTGCTCATGCTGTGGGGGAACATTCAGGTGTAGATGGGTAGTGCACCTTGTCCTGATGCACTGCCAGGATTGTATTATCAGCATCAGTAACAACAGAAGTTGTATGTATCCAGGTCCTAATCCAGAGGATAAAGGAAAACCAGATGACATGTACGTGAACTTTCAGAAGGGCTTTGATAAGGTGCCACAAAAAAGATTATTAAGCAAAGCAAAGCTGCAGTGGATGTACTGCAGATAAGATACTGGCCTGAACTAGGGACTGATTAACGAACAAAAAACAAAGACAAGGAATAAATGGATAATGTTCAGGTTGGCAGGCTGTTACTGATGGGATGCTGCAGGGATCAGTGCTGAGATGTCAGCCACTTAGAATCTACATCAATGATTTGAAGGAGGAGATCAAATGTGATATATCCAAGTTTGCTGTTGATACAAACTGGGTAGCAGTCTGGGCTGTGAGGTGAATGCAGAGGGACTTTGGGGAATACAGACAGGCCAAGGACATGGCAGATAGAATGTAATGTAGAAAAGTAATAGCCCATTTACTTTGGTAGAAAAATAAATGTTTTTTTTTAAGGTGAGAAATTGAAAGGTGTTATCATGCAGGTAAAGCAAGCAATTAGAAAGGCAAATGGTATGTTGGCCTTTATTAAATGAAGATTTGGCTATAAGAGTAGAGATTTCTTGCTCCAGTTATACAGGACCCTGTAAGACCACATCTGGAATATTGAGTACAGATCTTGGTCTCTCTACCCAAATAAAAATATACTTGCTTTAGAGGGAGTCCAGCAAAGGCTTACCAAATTGATCCCTAGGGATAGCAAGTTTGTCATACGAGGAGAGATTAAGCAGACTTGAACTATACCCTCTGGTTTCGAAGAATTTCACTGAAACCAACAAAATTCTCATGGGGCCTGACAGGGTGAACATGGGGATTATGATTCTCCTGGCTGCAGTGTCTGGTACCAGAAGTCACAACCTTGACCGAGTCATTCAGAAATCAGAAGAAATGTCTTCACTTTGAGGGTAGTGAACCTTTGGAATTCTCTACATAAGAGGGCTATGGAGGCTCAGGCACTGAGTAAATTCAAGACAGAGGCTGACAGATTTTTAGATATTTGGGGAATTAAAGGATATGGAGTTAGTACTAGAAAGTCATGCTGAGGTAAAATATCAACCATGACTTTATTGATAAGCAGAGTAGGTGCAAGAGGCCTACTCCTGCCTCTACATCTTTAACGTAGGTATGGTGCTGGTGGCTTCATATCTATCACCGTATAACAGTAGTATAACAGCAGTAGGGTACTGGTCTCAGTGACACTAACTGCAATTGAAGGCTGGTACAAGCACAATGGGCTGTAAGATTCTTTAAATTAGTTTACATGTCTTCTGTCTTGCCTTTAATTATCATTATAGACAGACACATATATGTGAACTTGAGGGATTTCAGATGAAGTTGATGAAGCAAATTGCAGTGGTTATAGATGGGCAGCGAGGAAATACATCCAGTTTCCTGACATGCCCAACTGGTGCAGAGATGTTATTCATTTTGTGTTGTATGGCAAACACCCCTCAGCTATGGGCAATGCAGAAATGCTCCTGGGATTCAGTCATGAGTCCAGCAACAGGGTTGAGCGGTCGGTTGTGCTAGCATCTGACCTCCAGTGTCTTTAGTACTTCTGTGCTGCAGTGCATTGGCACAAAAGTTATGAACATGTTGGCCTGCAGAGAGGACATAACTGGTGGTTCTAACAAACAGCCGGCCAAAGGTAAGTACGATCCAGCTTATGATAACTTGGAAAAGCAGACAGCTCAGTAACACTCTGTGGTCAGGCTGAAGCACCCATAATGTCACTCATCTCCCAACGCTCTGGCTACATTCTTGTACCTTAGTGTCCCCCCACTGACAGTGGACTTCATGCTGTCAAGCCGCTTTAACTTGGCCAGTTTCCGGCTCCATGTCTCCAGTTCGTTAATCCGTGTCTCAAGGTTGTCAGTTAGTTTGCAAAGCTCCTTGACAGCCCCCACGTTCTCCATGAAAATCCGTTCCTGCACGGGCAGAAATGGGAATGGGAGAGCAAAAGAATGAGCGTAAAATTAAATATCTCGAGCATTAGACTATAGCAAGTATAATGGTATTGCATTGGTAAATATATGAGAACATTAAGATCAAACTACGTTATCAAAGATTTTGCATTGATCTATAAAATCTCCCAAGGAAACATTTCACGATCAGCTTTGCACAAAAGGTAGTTAGGTAAAGCCAAGAGCATCACAGTCCAGTCCTACGCAACCTGGTACATTTCCTGGGTGAGGTTGCCACTGCACCAGGTATTCCATTGAGTGTCAATTCCTATAAACTTGATACATTGGTGTAAATCTAGAACAAATTCCCCATGGCAAAAAATAAGGACATTTTTGTCCCCTGTAACTGGGCATCTATTTGCCTCTTCAGCACTGCTTATCGTTAATTGGTAGCATTGCTTATGGTGATTGCAGGAATGGAGTTGAGAACAGGATTCCTGACTATTTCCACTCCAGCCAATAGAGGGCGAACCCTACCTTGTTAACCACCAGGAAGTTCTCAATGGTTTCTCCGTTGGCACACACCACATCCCCAGATTCCTTCACGGCCTCAGGCAGAATTTCCTTCACCTCTTGTGCGATAACACCTAATGGGAAATTGCACGATCAATATCACAAAAATAGCAGCAGTAAAGAAAATCACCATGACCAAATTAAAAGCATTTTGTATCTCTCAGTAGGGTTTGAATGGATGAAATTAGGAAATGAGCTGGTATTTATTCATTGTAAGGGGCTGCTCAAAATCAAATGTGTCAGAATCAGGGTTAGTGCATTTATTGCATTATCTATCACCACATCTCCCAAGTTTCTCCTTTCTCATTGTTAAGACACTGATCTTAGCTTGGGTTATGGCTCAATCTGAGCATTGAACTTTAACCATGTTCACTTCATAAGATTCAGTACTTACTGAGCCATCCAAGGAATGGAGATGACCTGACTTGCACTTGGGCGCAGTGAAACCTGAAATGCCAGGTCCATAAGGAACTGTGAGACTGTCATCTTCCAGGTCATCTCCAGCCCATTAATTCCCATCCATCTTCCAACCAATTGGAGTGTACCTGTCTCAGAAGCATTCTCGAGGCCTGCTGTGGCAGCAAACTCTGGCTTGTACTGATACTGGACCAGTCGCATCTGTGTGATCCTCCTCAGCTGCTCTGTAGTATCTACCTGCAATGGTAGAGAAACAGGTTGAAGATGTGCAGTGGGATGCATGCTGGTCTTTTGTCACTGGGAACGATGCTTAAATCAAATCCAGACTAAAAGAATGACAGAATTTTAAAAATGCACTTTCTGTAAAAAAAAAGATAAATATTTTAAGTGTAAGCTCACACCTGAAACATTAAGTTTTTCTTTACCTTCACAAATGCTGATGGTCTTTTATTTTAGTTCATTCTATGGATATGCCCCTTGCTCCTAGGGCAACCAGGAAGGTGAAGGTGGAACAACACCTTCAGTACATATGGTGAAGAGCTCCACAATGCTGCTTGATAGAGAGCTTCAGGATTTTGACCTGATTGCATGAAGGAAGAGAGGTGTATTTCCATCTGGGGTAATGTGAGACTTGGATGTGAACTTGGAGATGGTTCAATGGAACTAGTGTTTTGAGATGTGCTGTCAGAAGGTTGCTGTAATGTTTACAGTAAATCAGAGGTTTGTTTCTTCAGAATTCACTGACCCCCAACCTCTCTTCCTCTGCTTAAATTGCAGATAGCAAATAGAGCGCATTTCCCCCTCCCCACTCCATATGAAAAACTGGGTTGGAAATGATGAAGACTTGATTAACAGCACAAGGTATAAGGGACAAGGTATATTTTTGAAACGGCAGAATCATACAGCATTTCCAGCTCTTTTCAAATACCTCGTCTTAAACTGCTGGGAGAGTGGCCTGGGGTTGCCCACTCTTGAATTATCACCCTGTCTCAATTACTGTTCCAGTTCTGGTTGATGCTCAGTTTATCAACAGTCTGTGGAATATTTTCAACCAAACAATATGCCTTACAAGGCAGGTACTCTGTTGCTGAAAGGACAACATTGAAACCTTGTAAATTAGACCCATACCAGACAAGCTGAAAAATAAATATTACATAGAATTCCATAGCATATACAAAATAGAAAAGGCCCCTCACCTAATTAGACCAAGTCAACATTTATATTCTGCTCAAACTCTCTTCCATCCTTCTTCATCTATCAGTGTCATCCTTTAATCTCTTTTCCCTCATTTGCTCATTTAACCTTCTCCGAAATGCATCTATACAATTCATTTCAAACACTCCCTTTGATTATGAGATCCACCCTCACTATTTACTGGTGTATCTACCACTGAAGGATTGATTTTTAATTTCTCTTGAGCACTTGCACTTTTTTTGTTTACAAAAATTAGTTTACAAATATGAACTTTCTAACTCTTCTCCATATCACAAAATAGTGATTGAGCAGGTTCCTGAAGTTGGAAGGAGAGATGAATAAGATTTCAAACAAGGACACAAAAAGCCAACAACATCTATATAACATTTTTAAGTGACCTGGATTGTTGTCAACTGGTTGGTCCCTCAGTCTGATGAATTGTTTATTATAGCAATATAGTCAACTCACTAACAAATAAATTAGACATTAACTCTTGTTCTCCTGCTCATTGGTGCTTCTTTCCTCCCTTTTCTTTCATCCTGCTCTTTTTCTTTCATTTGTAAGCAATCTTTTATGTCTTTTCTCTTGTGTTCTCTTACTGCAATTGTGAATACATCAACAATGAATAGATAGATTCATTGGGGCATGTAAAATATTTTTATCGACTTTTATTAATTTCCTATTCTAAAAAAAATGATTTTCATTTAACTGTTCAACCAAAACAAATTGTATTTGTATAGCACGCATTTGATATGATGAACAATCCCTTCGAGATTCACAGAATTCATGCTAATAAAGACACCTTGCACATAATGGGACAGCTTGAGGAATATCCTGAAAAGGAGTGAAAGTTAGATATCAAACAGGAATTGGGAGACGATTTAGATGAAGGTATAAGCTTAAGTTTAACACTTAAAGGTGGGGAATAAAAAGCCCTTTGAAGAGGTTTAGAGATTTTCCAGTAATCAGCTCACAATAGTCCAAGACCAGCAGTGGAGTAGAAGAGATGGAACTCAATGGTAGGCAGTCACAGAAAACATCTAAGTAGTGTTTTAGATGATTTTCTTTACTTCAGCTTGAGAAACTTGATCAATCACACCTTTAATTAACCACTTCCAGAAAAGTTCATTTATGGCTGATGCCCTTCACTCACCTCCTGGATGTTCTCCTTTGCCCGAGCGTCTGACGGGTGCATTAATGAGCCCATGACTTTCACATTCCCATGGACAACCAGCGCTTCGTCAGGACGGTCTGTGTTAATACCTACTCGACCGTGGTGAAAGACGGTGTCAGGAAGTTGACCACGCTGCCACAGGACATCTGTGTCACTCTCGAACTGTCCAGGGTTTGACGCCTGCAGGGAATGTAATCGAAGTTTACAAGCTAGCCTCAAAGCAACCCCAAAAATGTTCATTTCATATTTCTATGTATTTTTACATTTGCATTGGTCTTAAGGCATCTTTAGATTTCAGTGCCTCCATTTAGATGGATGTTTTGAAATGAGCTGCTTCTAGACCCAGTTGATTATGGAGAATTATTTAAATCGTGATCCCACTTGAAGATCAGACAGTGCTTAGTTTTATCACAGGAAGAAATAGAATGCAACAATTAGCTCAGATCTCAGATAAAATGAATGAAAGGTCTCACTCTTAGTACCAGCAAATAGCTCAGGATGGGAAAGGCACATGGAATGGATCAAATGAATACAGGATTAGACATGGTTAAGAGCTCCCCTACAGCTTGCCATGTTCACTGCCTTGGCTCAGATGCAAACTTGGGAGAAGCACTACTGAACTGTCAATGCCTATGGAATGATAATCAGACAAGAGTCGGCCCTTCCAGATGGGGAGGAAGGAGATAACAGAACTTACTATCCTTGCACTGACAGGGTCATGACTGGGTCGGCTTCATGGGGGACTGTATTCATCCACAACAAGCTCATCCATCTGCACACCAGGGTACAGAGCAGGCACTTGCCCACAACAAGACAATGAACCCAGGGTAAATACACCGTTCCTCAGGCAATAAGATAACATTCTATTGCCAAGTTGCCAACATCCAAAATAGGTGATTCATTTTCTGCTGTATAGGCTGCTAACGGAGTTTGTGTTGAGTGTCTGTGAGGGCATGCTTAGCAGGATCAAGGCAGATGCTGGCAGTATTTATTTTTAGACAGATCTAGGAAGAAGCTTTTGTTCCTGGAGCTGTAAAGGTTGGAAACATCCCATAAACAGAAAAGCGGGAGCAGGAAGTGAATCAGCAGGTAATTCACTCTTTCAATATAGCCAAGAAAAGGAGAAGAATGTAATACTAATTTATTATTTCCATTATGAGAAACAAAACCATTTGGTTCTGTTCCTGTGGAGCACTCCCTAGACTCTGCAGAGCTCTGATGTTTCAGGATTTAGAAGTACTAACGTGAGGAATTGCCAGATTTACATTCCCATCCATTGTCAGTGCTGTCCAGGCCTGCAGTAAAGTAATGCTGATGGTGACAAGTCCTTGCTGTACACTTTGCTGAAGACATAAATATAGCATCTCTCCAACTGGCATAGGCTACAGGTGCAGTCTGAGAAGGAGACTGAGTCATATCACTGGTACCCACACAGCAGACAATAAAACAGGGTTAGAGACATTTCTAGATCATTAGAGAATTCAGACAAAGCCCAGGACTGCCCCAGAGCACTGAAGGGGCAGGGGAGTTCAATTTACAACAACCACACCCCCAATCCCCACCATCCCTCCTGCCCCTTTTCCACTTATAACGACCACTATCTTCAAGAAATAAGTTTGGCAAAGTTTACTTTTAAATTCAAAGAGAGAGGCATATTGTGCTGGAGTTCAATAATACATGGAAACAATGCAATGCTTTGCTTTGCTTGTATAAAAATCACAAAACAATGTTTTCCCAAATGTCCTTTCCTGAATCCATTATGTCTCTTAAAGCAGCTGCAGAGATCAGTACTGTTCAGTCAAAATGACCACAAAGTCTTTTAGGGGTGCCCAATATGTCACAATTATGTGCTACAGTAACAGCAATTCAAGACTGGCTCATTTTCAAAGATGCATGATAAACATTCCTCTGAAGGCATTTTGTTCAAGCTCAATATGTATGCGTGTAAATTGGTTAGATGTGGAGTAATAAACAGACAAATGTACACACACACACACACACACAAATTAGACAGATGACAATGTGTCACAGACTGAATGATCAATGTTTGTGTGAAGTACACCTGATGTAATTATTGACAATCCACAATTCCCTGCCTGCTTTCTCTTGCGACAAAATATAAGCAATTACTCTGAAGTTTTAAAAGCCCCCACCCAGATCGACCAACAATTAACCCCCTCTGTTCCTATAAAACCCTTTATCTGTGGCATGAAACTCTCCAGAGCTACATCTCATAAAAATATCTATAAATCTGCATCTTTATAATGTGAAACCCTCTGGAAAGGTTTATCGGTGTGGTTACAGAGCTCAAGCTGGCTGCAATGATGTCAATCCCACAAGGTGCAAGGGAGCAGAGAATTAGGATTCTTCAATCCCGATTTCTCTATCGCACATATTAAATGTGACATAAAAATATGTCAAGGGATCTGTTAATAAATAAACCAGAAAGATGTGTATTTTGTTTAGTGAGATGAATTTTATCTTTGACATCTGGCATGTCAACCAATCAGCCCACACTTCTACAACCTGTTATTACCCAGCAAACAAGCACCTTTTAAAAAAAAGTAAATGGTGTTTATTCACTACAAAAGAGGCAGAATTACTGATAGTGCAATAAACTCTGGCCCTGACATCTTCAAGGTGCAGATAAATCTCTGGTTAAGATCAGGAATAAGTATTATAAGAACAGATAGAAAGCAAGACAAAATCAAGTACAATCTGGAACATAGTGGTTCCTGGCCTGCTGGCAAAGCTGAACATAATGTGAAAGAAAGCCGTGAATCCTGATCAAATATTTTAAGGAGATAGCTTTTAGGTGACTATTCAGAATCTGGACTTTGATGTGATTATCCTTTGTGGGAGGAGACTAAGGATTCAGATGATTGGGGTTGATTATATATATATATTAGGAAGTCTCCATAGGCAGTCCCCATTTTGTGCTTTGGTGTGGTCATAAGGTGCTTATTCTGCCACTATTGCTACATAAAAGATGGCAGTTGAGCCTCATTTAATTGTTTACTGCAATTCTTTACAGTAAGGCATTCTCTTCCCTTTCCCCAATTATTGGGTCTCCTTGGCCCACATATCACCCGCATCTCAGTAGGTGGGGCAGAGAATTTGCCAAGGAGGAAGAACACATCTTCATTCCTCCCGGGGTAATAATACCTAGACATGCAATACCTAATCATATTAAAGGCACCTCTGGCAGACAAAAAAATGTTTTCAACAGCTCAAACAAGTTTTTCCACAGGAAATAAGCATGATCCTAGATGTATTTTTAGGAATTCACTTTTTTTTAATTATCTGGCTACCTGCCAAATGTTTGATTTCCTTAGAAGTTCACCAGATTTACTCAAAGAAGAATTGCACCTCCACTCAAGAAAAGTCTCTCAAAATAGGGTCCAATATGACATGAGTTCGGAGTTAACAGGAATTTGTGCTGGTATTTGCAAATGGTGGTCAGTTCTTCATCTGATCAGCATGGAAACGTGGTGGTCAGAGCAGCAGTGGGTTGTTCCGGTTTGAAAGTTGATTTAAAAAAAAGCTTCACAAATGAGATTTGGGGTAAAATAGAAATGTTTAAAATGGGCAACATCCCTTTGTTTACATTTTGTTTTTCCTTCAGTTATCTACTTCCTATACCAATTTGACATTCCGCTTGGAGGAACGGAAGGCTTAACTGCAGAGAAGATGTAAATGGATGGTTCAAAATGGTAATAAACTGATGGGTCAACAAAATGCATGGTTGTCTAACTGAAGAAGAACATGGAAAATATGTGTAAAATCCAGATGGAGGAGGTTCTTGTACTTTTGAGACTTTACCCTCAGAAAAAAATCGTGCAAGTCCAAAGGATTAACTGAATATAAGCTTCCCCACCCAGTCAACAAACTGCACTTACTCTTTTATTTAGCTGTCAGCACATCTAAACAATGGTTGCTGCAATGCAGGTTTGAAATGAGTTGGACTGACCCTCTAATTTAAAACTGACATCCTCAAAAAAATGATGCAGAGTCTGTTGCAGCATCTATTATGCTGCAGTTAGTGAGCTCAAAAAGCCATATCCTGCCAGTGATACTTAATTGCAAGGGATAAAGCTGCTTCATGCCCCCACATTTACTGGTGCTGGAACTACAAATAGTGCCAGCGTTTATCTCAGTGGCATTGATATTTCCCAGGATTAGTTTCACAGTTATGCCTCAAAAATAAAAGAATGAACTTTTTGTTTTATTCCTGAACCAAAGGGATGAGATGTCTTAGTTAATATTATCAGGTAAACCACAGATGCTCTTCTTTACTGTTTATCATATAGTCTCCCATTCAAATTCATTCTTTCTCAAGACCTGAAAACTATGAAACTCTTTACCTTTCACAGCACTTCTCTTTTCATGTAATCTACCAGGTTTTAAAACTAATACTGGTTTTATCTAATCACTACTTCCTTATTTGCTTTATTTTCCATGTTACTCTTTTCAACCTTGGCAGTGTCCTGCAGCATGGTGTTGGTCCTTGCATTAATATATCAACGATAAAGAAAGGCTTCCATTTACATAAAGCCTTATCGCATCCTTCAGAAATATCCCAACTCACACAGAGGACTACCTTGTGTAGTTGCTATGGTTGTGCAGGCAAACGTGGCAGCTAATTTGCACACAGCTAGGTCACACAAACAGCAATAACAAGTAGACTTGTCTTAGAACCAGATTGCTCATGACCTTGGTGGTATTTTTGATGCTAAAATAAGCTTCCAATTACATACCTGAGTCATTACTAATACCCACCCTCTACCCCTGTAGAATTACCAGACTCTACCATACTACATCAGTTTACCGATTGCTGAAACTGTCCTTTATTACATCCAGACTTGACTATTCCAATTCAGTCAAGTTCATCCCTCAGTAAACTTGATGCAATGCTCTGCTTGTCATGTCCTGACACTAAATCCCATATACCAATGATTCCTGTGCTTGCTGGCTTCCGCTGGCTTTTAATTAAACATTGGTTCAATTTTTAACTTCTTATCCATATTTGTAACTTCTCAGCACCACCTCTCCCTATCTTTGTAATCTCCTCCTGTTCTTAACCATTCCAGTTATTTGCACTCCTCAAATTCTAGCCTCTTGACTACCCCTGAAATTAATCTCTCCATCATTGGTGGTCAAGACTTTAGCTATGAAGGCTCTAGGTTCTGAAAATCTGTCAGTTGTTTTTAATGAGCATTTCGAAGGAGATAAAGAAAGGAACCTCTTGGCCTTTTTTAACCTTCTTTAAAATGCTCATTAAAACCTATCTCTTCAGCTCCAAAACCTCTAATAAAAGTATTCTGTAAGTACAATGGTTGTGGTGGGAAAGAATAGATGAGACAGGAAACAGTTCAATGAAAAAAGGGAAAATAGGCAAAAAAATTAGAAAATGCACATAATGCAAAATGAAGTGTTCAGTCTATCATCTACTACCACCACAGCTGATTTCCTAATGATATGGACTTCACTTCATTTATATTTCTTTCAGAAATAACATTCCAAATATTGGGAAATGAGGTGCATGGTATCCCTATGAATTGTCCAGATTTAAATGGGAGAACCAGTTGGTTTGAGAATGTACTTCCTAAGAATGGTACATAGCCCAGCAAACATCATTCAGTGTGGACAGAGTTTTAATTTGCTCCATTACAAGGCAGCCGAAAATACAGGCTTATGTGTCTTAGTAAGAGGCAAAGAGGCAATATTTCCCTCTCTTCAGTCCTATGCTTCCTAGTGCTCACCCAGCTTTGCATACACTAACACATTTTCAGTCAACAGTCCTTCAATATTTTAAGCAAGCTCCATGCCTCAAAGTCACCTCTGACTGAAGAGCTCACTGTGGGTTGTGGGAAATAGTGTGGTGCTGCACAGTTGAAAGGCCTGCAGGAACTTTAAGAGATGGGCATAGTGAGAATGCCAAAGAAGGACTGATAAACCTCATTATCTGAGGCAAAGGAGAATCACCCTATTCAACAAAATATTCAACACACAAGGAGAGAAGCCCAAGAGTATAGGAAAAATATGACCAGCTAGTGAATGCATGCTCAACCAACCTACATGTATCCACATACAAGGGAAGAAAATGTAGAGATCGCATCAGCTACAACTAATCCCTTGTTGGTTAGATTGCTAATCATTATTTAGGCTTCTATGTCGAGGCCTTTTTGTAAACAATACTGCACATTGTGCAGAACGCCAATAAGTTCCTGGAGATGCTAGAGGGAATTGTTTGTAGAGTACTCCAAGTCATCCCATGCACTAGGATGTTCAATTGTTGCCCCACTGTGTAAATGGGCCTCACCAGTACTCAGCTCACATCTTGGAAGATGTTCGGGTGCATTTGGCTGTGGCCACAGAGGTAGCCTTAATTTCTGATATTGACAAAATGATCACCTAAAAATAAGACTGTCAAGGGAACATATTTTCTTGCATGGCATGTTGCTTAGGTTACAAACTAGCTGCACATTGAGAAATTGGAATCCTTTATTGTTACTGAAGGTACTGGCATTAAGCAAAGGATGTCAAAGTATCAAGATGATAGCATATAAAAAACACAAAAATAAATGCTGTAAAGATTGTTGCTGGGCTCTTTAAATTCACTTCAACATTGTGTAAAATGCCCAAAAACCTAAACACTCATTTATTCTATTTCAGACAAGAAGGAAAAAAGCAGTAAATGAAGCTAAAACTAATGGTAATCCAGACTGGAATGTCTTTCATTTTATGTCATTGTCTTAAATTATTATTGAACAAAGACAGATGTTAGAAAGCCAAAGCAAGAGGCCACCCAGGATTATGGAGCGTAGAAAGAATGTTTTGAAATCAGGAGGAAGTGACAAGAAGTTGGATTTTAAAGCCTATTGTCTGCAGAGCTAAGGGAAGGCTGACGAACTCTGCAATTTCATGGGTCAGAAAGAGTGTTAGGATTGATAAAAATGTTGTGATTCTTGATACTCAAACAGCGAGGGAGCAGGTAGGAATTGTATCAAGATTGGGAAGATCCAGAGAGAAAGGCCAGAGGAGCACTGTTTATGGAGAACCCACATAACAATCAGAAGAAAACTTATGAGAGAACAAATAGCATCATATCCACATTTCTTACTGAAGTGATTAAGGGAATGCTTAAAATTGGTCTGAATCTCTAGAGCCAGATGAAAGATTGTTACAACAAATAGCAAACTCTGCATGACAAGAGAGAGTAAAGTTGCACTGGTGGAGTCAGATAAAATCTATAATAGACAAGAGAAAGGTCTCAATTGCAGAAGGGAGCCAAGTCCCACTGCACTGTCTCGTGCGACCTCTTTCCAAACATTTATTTAAGGGAGCCAAGTCCCACTGCACTGTCTCGTGCGACCTCTTTCCAAACATTTATTTAAAATCCAGTTCCTTTTCCAATCCCAGAAAGCATGTTTAGGAAATGTGAATATAAAGAGATTTCCTACACAAGTTCAAACTCTTTGGTCCAAGTCAGCTTTGCATTGCTGCCAGAGTACAAGGGTTTCCCTCCCCTAGCTCAGACAGCTGGTAATTATTAACAGCCACAATGTGTCTGAGAGTTATAAAAAAAATTAAGAACACAAGTGTGTATGTATTGTTTAAGATTTTTTAAGGACTCACTTCTGGCTGTTAATATCCCATCCATTTTCTTGAACTGGAGCTGATTCAAGAGGATCTCCTCCTGTAATGTACAGTCTGTCACTCTCTTGGCAGCAGCACTCTACAATCTTTTTTTCACTTATGAAGCTCCCCATATGAAACATCAAATTACAAGTCTCTTAGCCTCCTTTATCCTCATTGTCTCCATTCCTCTCCTAACAACAACGGGGTAGATTTTCCCATTTTTGCACTTGGATTACCCGGATATAGCACAAGAAACTCTGCCACAGAGAATCACGTCGATCATAACATAATTCACCCAATTCAGAATCCAATTAAATTAAAAGACAGGAATATCTGTCAGATTCACTGTTGCAATGCCTACTTCATCATTTTCCTCAAAATACAATGTTTGGGATGATCCAATGTCTAGACATTGGAACAAAAAAAGTATTTTTTAATGATCGTATGCTTTATACAGTATAGATGGATGGAACTGTATTCTGGTATGTTAGCTGAGTTCAGCTTTTCTTATTGTGAGAGCTTGGAATAGTTAAGGCCATTAGGGAAATCAAGTTTGGGAAGCATCACAACTCAGCTGGTCCTGTCCTCACTTACTGTTCAAACATCCACACCATCATACTTTTGCAACTGATTTTTCTCAGATCAACTACTTCGCTAAATTCTACCAACCAGTTGGTGTTTACTGCACAGTCCATTCACCACATGCGCTGGTGGAGAGGGATGGGGGGCAACTGTGTGTGTCTGCTTTTTGCATGTGCCAAATAGTATTTTGCCAAATAGTATGTTCAAATACATGGGAGCTGCATCGATTTCCTCATAACCCTGATCACACTCACTAAAAAAAAGCTCACTACAGAATCTGCTCCTTCACACCTAAACATGGGGAGACAGTAGGTGAAGAAAGTATCTCACATTTTAATCCTAAATTAATCAAGACAAAATAGCCCAGTGTTAACCCTCTATAATCAGTTACACTATCCAAGAGAAAATAGCAATGAGAGTAGATGAACTGGAGATGGATCTTTATGACAATTAATTACAGAATGGGTAAAGGATGGAAGGATATATGTAACTCTCCAGTGCAATATTGGAAAAATCCTTGGTTGGACAACTTGTGAATGTGGTTTACACTTCTGTCCCAGCAATGCAAAGAAAAAGGCGATGAGAGTATAGCTAGGCGACAGAAAGTGATAGAGGGGGAAAGCTGAGAGAGGAAAAACAAGGAAAGATAGGATGAGGGGCAAAAAGAGAGAAAGAAAATCAGAACAACAGGGAGAAACATTGAAACAAATGGACAAAAGGGAAGAGAAAGAAAAAAAGACAAAGCTCAGAGGGTGAAGAAATTGGAGGGAGGTTAGAGAAAGTGAGTGAGAAAATGGTAAGAAAGGGAAAAAGTAAAACAAAAGAAACAGATGCATGAAATAAAAAAATGTTTAAAATTCTCAACAGATCAGGCAGCATTTGTAGAGAGAAAAACAGTTCTTTTGAGACTGAGATATAACAGAGACAGACATTGAGAATGTTACAAAGACAGGAGGAAGCAGATAGGAAAGAGAGGGCCATAGACATGGGAGAACTGGAGAGGGGGACAAGAAAATGAATAATCATGACATGAAGACAGAAAGAAAGAGGGTAGGAAAGCAGGCGAGCTGAATAGATGGAGGAAGATATGCAGTGCAGTAATGAGAAAGAGAGAGAGAAGAATTTTGAGTGGAAAGGCATGCAAGTAGTGAAAGAGAAGGAGAAAAGACGAAGATTAAAAGTAATAGACACAGTAAAAACCATGAATAAGGACATTTAGATTATTAAATATAAGAACACCTTATATTCCTGCTGTATTTGTTTCTGAAAGGCAAGTATCAGCTTCAATCACAATGCCACATGTTGATACTTCTACTTGGTATTACCAGATTTACACACAATGCCAGAGATATGTTAAATTTTATCAAGCAAACATTGGACAAGAGCTATAGCAAGAAATATATAAGCTTTATGGTACCATTGTCATGTTAACCCTGAGGCTTGCCCAGCAACTTTGAACAAAATGCCTTCAGTACAATGTTAACCGATACAGTGGAGCCTGTTTATTATCATTCCTCAATATTCCATGACATAATTTTTCTAGGACATTAAACCAATATTGTTATATTGCCACGGAATCATTGAACTAGACATTTTTGTTTTCAGCTGTTCAGTAAGCCACCTTGGTGCAAAGCACTCTATTGTCCAATGAATCTTTTTAGCCATTCTGTGACAGGCGCATGGAAATTTGCCTGCTTTTCTCACCTGTTGAACAATATTTTTGCCCCTCAGTTCTTAAACTTACCTCCTTCCTGTACAGTTCTCTTTAGTTACTGATAATAAAGGGCTCCACTGTACCTAGGCTCTGAAATAGTCTCCTGAGTGTTTTAAGCATTAAAATGTCTCACCTGTGCCGTGTTCTGTGAATGAAGAACAGAGGAATCAGAGACAGCCAGAGACATTTGTGAACAGTCTCTACACATAGTCAATAATAATCCAAGACAAGAAACTGCTATTACAATCCACCCAATGTCCCATTCATTGCTGGCAATAATTACATTACTGGATTAATAACAGGTAGTAATAATGCTTTATTACTACCTACCCCTAGTTGATAAGCAACCATTAATTGTTGGTAACTCCCTGTCCTGGCAACCACCCAATGTTATGAACATTTCAAACCAGATAAGTAGCTATCCAATGTTTGTAATTATCCACTGACTTAATGATGACCAATTGTTAAGTACTAAGTGCCAGTAATAATTAATTCATAGCAATAATCCACTGTTTGTAATAATTCTTCTACTAACAGCCTACTTTCTGTGATTTTAGTTAATCTTGCCATTCATTATGTTTCTCAATTTATTCTTTCCAATGTATTTGCTCCAGTAATTGAACAGTCAGACATTTAACAAAATCTCATACTGTCTTCAGGCAACATGTTCTGCATTCATAATGCAACTTCTACTGAGTTCTGAAGTACTGAGTAAACAGCAACAGACTTAAATCAGGGAGAATGAGTATCATTCACAGAAACCCCAGCTGCAACCACATGTTTCATCTCTCTGTCACAACCAATCTTATTCCCTTCCATTTATGTCAATGATACAACACTTTATCCCCATCCCAACTCTTAGCCCTACCCTACTAGCCTAACTGTGATTCTCAACACAAAACATAACCAACAGTAAACTCCATATGCTTGTCTGTATTTTATTATTAATGCCTGAACAACATTCTATAGTTTAGAACAGACATGTATGCATTTGGGTAGTTACATTTCTAAGCAGCACACAGCATGATGACTATGAAGGCAGTGGTACAACAATTAACATCAGAGATGGTTGCAGCTGCACCGTGTGAGTCCTTGCTACAAATGATGTTCATCACTCACACCGCTGTCAACTTCTACTGGTGTGTACAAAGGGGACCCCATTTAAAATTGTGGACATGATCTCCTTTTATGTCTCAGAATCCATCACTATGGCAAAAGACTCAGTCTGTCACAGGTACCAAACAACCATGTGCCAATTTGTTCAGAATCAGCCAGGAAGAAGCAGGGTTGAATCGCGTTGCTGCCCTCAATGTGCCCACGTTCAAGGGAAGTCAGCTGGAGGTTTCATTCTCATGGACATCCAACGATTCTTTCTGGAAAAATGCCCAGGTGTGGAAATCAAGTGCAGACGGCATTAATTCCTTGAGCTAAAGAGCCTGTAGACTATGCCCAGAGTCACAAAAATTGACACTCAGATGAACTGCCAAAATTGCTAATAATATGGAATCAGCAGAAAGAGGCAAGCAGCTGGCACTTTCACATAGCTCTCTGAATAAGCTCACAGGAAGTCATTTACAATATGATGATATTCCACTAACTCCCATTAATCCCATTCCCAGTGTCCCCAATACCTATACACATTGCTGGCAAGATCCTACCATTCAAAACACATGCTCAGGTACATAAACATTAATCCGGTTTACTGAGTAACAGCTCTAGAACTGACGATGGAAATAAGGTGCAACCAGTGACTTGGTCAGCTTCTAATGTGCATTGTCACTCTAAAAAAAAATTTTGGGAAACAATGACAATACAAACAAAATACTTGACGTTACAAAAACTGCTAAGGTTTTAAACCACATGACATCCCAGAATTCAATAAAGTTAACAACCAAAGACCAGACTAAACTGCCCATAGATACAAAAGTTAGAATTAGCCTTACCCGGACAATAATTCTTTCCGAGATCTGAGCAGCCACAAGGTGGTTCTGATTCTGGGTCTGAACTTGAAGGGCTACCACCAGCATGAAGTACCTGCAAGGGATGAGGAAGAATTCAGGGAGAGGGAGAGGGAGAGATGGATGAGAGCAAGAGGAAAAGGAGAGTATCAGAGGCATAGACAGATTAGTTTGGTAAAGAGGTCAAGAGATGAAGGAGAGATGGGAATAGATAAGTTTAGAAATAAAAAGGTGGACGTGAATAGAATGCACCAAAGAAGTGAGAGAAAGTGTGTTAGGAAAAGAACAATGATGGAGGATGAAAATGAATGAGAAAAGTCCAACAAATGAAAAATTAGTAAACAATATGTACAAAATGTACAGCAGTGGCATTGCACAGTATCATTTCTCAGTTAAATGCTTCTTTCCTGCAAAATGTAATCAATGTAACTCTCTTAATGCAAAAGAGTTCATTAAGAAGAGGCAGAAGGTTTTGTTAAAGTTGTGTTTGACTAACTGATGGAATTTGTCTTTAAGAGGAACCAGAGTAGGTTAAGGGAACACAGGTTACGTTGTCTGTAGGATTTTTAGAAAGCACTTGAGAAGGCTACAAATAAAAAGAGGTTTACAAAAACTGAAGCCCAGGGAATTTCGGGGGGGAGGGGGGTGGTGGGGGGGGGGTGGTCAATCACAAAGTGATAAAAAATGGACTCAAGAGCAGGGTTATCTTTCATCCAACAGGATGGTAGACAATGTGTTCTCCGGGGGTCACTGGAAGGATCTGTGTATTTTTGTTATTGATTAGTGATTTGGATATGGGCGTTCAGGGTAAGATGTCAAAATTTACACAGGACACCACACTTGGCAGTTTTTAAGGAAGTTGTAAGCAAGATATTCATACATAGGAAGAGGACATAGAAAGGCTGGCATATAAGGCAGGTAGATGGCAACTGAAGTTCAATACAGTGAAGTGTGAAATGATCTACTTTGACAGAAAGAATAAGGAAAGACAATATAGTCTGAATGGCACATTTCTTACAACTGTGTAGTAACAGAGGAACTGTATGTACATAAATCTTTGAAACTGGAAGCAAACGTTGGGAAAGCAATTGGAACAACAAATGGGATCCTGGGTTTCATAAATTGAGGTACCGAGTTCAAAAGCAGGACAGGGTAAATTCTAGTCCTAGGTAAATTGGGAGAAATTGTTTCCATTAGTGGCTTGAGAACTGATTCATATAGTTTAAAGTCATGAGTAAAAGATATAGGAGATATGTGAGGAGACCAATAGGCTGGTCATACTTTGGGACCTCATGAGAATGTGAAAGATCTATATAAATGAAATCTTTCTTCATTCATCTGTGGGTAATAAGAATGCATTTTAATTTAGTATTTCATCAAGATAACTATCACAGACAAGATTGAATTTATCTTCATTCACCACACACACCCTGGATAGTGATCAGGCATAGGAATCTGGTTGCTATCTCGTCTTGTAGAATAGTGATATTGAGCGACAACTTTAATACGTAAACCAGAACCAAATCAATTTATAAAAGGGTGGAGCCTATTCAGTTTTTCAGGTTAAGATAAAGAACTGTAATGTCTCTCACCTTTGGTCTGGATTGGGTTTGCCCTTCTTTCTCATGTTGTTGGCTGTTGTTTCGCTGAAATGTAACCTTCCAACTGTGACTTTTGTGACCTGATCAGAAGGGATGTTAATTCTGTAGGAACCAAAGATATTTATCAACTTCCTCAATCTATCATAATCCTTCAGTACATGCTAGTACCACTATATTCTCACCTAAATACAAACTCAGTTTCTTATTCAGTATCTTATATATGTTTATCCCACAATCAATATGTCTCAAAAGTCTTAAATATCCATTAACTCTGTTGTATCTTTTCAATGCACCTCATTTTTCATGTCTATCTTTCAAGTTCACTGAACCCTGTATAAGTTTTGCAATTATTATTTAAATTTGACATCTCTTTCTTACTATTTGTCACCCAATTTATGACATAAAAGCAAGAAACAGCCCACCTTATGGAATGTTAAAGAGACATTCAAAATGTTGGAAATACTCAGCAGGTTAGACAGTATCAACCTGAAACATTAAGTCTGTTTCTCCCTCCAAGTTGTTGACTAACCTGATGAATATTTCCAGCATTTTCTGTTTTTACTTTAACTTCTGACATCTGCAATGTTTTGCCATTGGACTTTTGTTGAGCGTCCACATTGTCTGTGCTCCTCATGCCACCTTGTAACTACAGAAAGCAATCCAAATTATTTATTACTTGTCTTTAATTTTCTCCCAAATTTTCATATCTATCAGAATAAATTTAAGATAAACAGTTTCATCAACAGTTCATGCAAAAGAGAGTAACTTGTAGATGCAAATTAGTATCATTGAATTGGGCTTGATCCCAGATCCTCTGGGTGTTGTTGACTGAGCCAAGCTGATATCTTGATGTACACATGAAAGTCACTCTCCATTGATAGGGTGGTATGATTCCTAAAGTACACAATGAATACCTGTATGAGTTGTACTTACGTGACTGGATTGAAGGGCCGCTTGCTGCGGTCTGACTGTGACTGCTCAATATTGATGCTCTGGTTCATTGCCTCCAACTACCAAAGAACAAGTTTAAAAAGATCAGCAAGACACAGGACATTTCCTACTCTTTTTCAATTTTACTGTTCTGCAAAACACCTTAATTCTACTCCAAGTAATAATATCAAAAACATAAAGTCAGAAATGTATTTGAAATGGTGCCAAGATGACTATCTCCTTCCCCTTCAAGGGTAAATGGTTCTAATTCAATGGGTCTCCTAAAGGTGGATTTGTAAAATTAATTATTTTAAAATATCCAATCTTCCAATTTTTGTAAGAAACAATTAAGGCAACTTGCAATGGGCACTGAGTGGCACAATGATCTTTGTTTCCTTAGGATGTGAATTCATATTAGAGGACACCTTTGATATAAACTTAAAACCTAACAACTGCAGGCTGTCTTGGGCCTGAAGACTTATGATCTTCTTTGACATCCAAACTAACACACATACACTTGGATCCTGAGGAGCTCAGATCAGGTGGCCAGGCTGTACAATGAAGCCATACACTGAGAAATAGGAAACACTTACAGTGCTACTTGCATTCCCTAAGCTATTTGTGGGCAATCAGCCCTATTGCTGCCCACAGTACTGAGCCTCACTGCATTTATTTATAAAAAAGCCAGTCCAGCCTCATCCAACTTCAGCCTGACAACTTAGAGTTTTTTTGATACCCAAGCTGAACCTTTCAAATGTAGTTGTGTTCCACCGGCCTGATGTTGGGTAGCCAGGTTCTAGTTCAAGTCTGTTCCAGACTGGGGAAGGTAACCTTTGCCAATTGTAATGGGTCACAATGTCGAACTTCTTTAGTTGCATTTAATATTAAATTTGGAATCTCAATAATTCTCTCAGCACTTCCTTAAATATCTGATTTGCTCCACAACTGGCGCACTATGTGTTGTGTACAAGGCACTTTGCTCCTCTAGGCTTCTAAGAATGTACCTTCTAAATCCACTACCATGTAAAAGTGTAAATGCAGCAGGTACATGGAATCATCACCATTCCAAGTTTCCAGCCATGTCACAGACTCAGAAATATATTACCATTTTTTCATCCTCACTGGGACAAAGTCATAGAACTTCCTGCATGACAACATTGTGGAGGAACCTTCGGTATGTGGAGTGCAATGGTTCAAGGGGGTGGATCACCACCACCTTCTGAAGGATGTGCAATAAATCCAAAGCCTTCCTGGTAGCATCCAGATCCAAAGAATAAATTAAGAAAGGGAGAGGTGGCAAGATACCTATATAGGCAATCGAAGAATATCACATTGACATAGCGAGAGTGCAAAACTAGATGGGAGGTAGGCATTGCAATCCTCCCACCATCTGGCCCTTAATCAGAGGCCAGCTTGATTCATTTCCATTCAATTGGTGAGCTCACAACATTCAACAGCAGCTAACAAGCAACTCACCTATTGTGAATAATATCCCTGACTGGACCATTACAATCTGTAGGCAAGAGCTGGGTGACTACAAATAGAAGCTAATTTTGCTTCCACATATTGGTAAAATTGGCAAATGAGAGAAGATACATCCAAGGATTAAATATACCCAGTACAAAGGCCAGCCTACTCCCACTCCTCCCCTACCATCAAGTGTCACCCACCTTTACTCCGTGCAATTTCAGGAAGAAGAAATCAATTGGTTTGAGCCCCTCAGGGGTTTTCACATATTTAGGGTCACCCATCATGCCAACATAAACAGTGACCTGGAAGTGGTTCTTCTTTTGGCAAACAAAAGCGTCATCAGGGACAGAGAAGTTAAAGCCTTTGTCAGCATCTACTCTGTAGCTAGGATTGGGTCTGTAAAAGAAAGGAGAAAATTCAGGAGAGATACTACTATCAGCTTATGTATAACCACAGACACTAATCATTATCGTTTTCATTATAAAACGTCTTTTTCCAAACAGAAGGAAAAATGGACCTACTGTGGTGTATGAATTAGTAGAGTCAAGCAGTGAATTTTGAAAAAGATAGACAAAGGCAGACAAATGTGCAGAGTCAAAGGAATTTAGGGAGGGAGAGCACCCAAGACTAACGGCTCTGTCATTAATTGTGAGGAAAATATACAGAGAGAGAGTAAGAGGACTGAAGAAGGGAACTCTGGGAGGAAGGTAAGACTACAGGAGCTGTACAAAGATAAAGGCGGGCATGTTTCATTCAATGCACCAGGACAATGGGAATCGCTCTAGGTCAAAGGAGACTGGGGCGATGGCAAACAGAACAGAATCAAGACTTTGAGATCAGCCAGCTCCATCACAGGAACAACCCTCCCCACCACTGAGGACATCTTCAAGAGGCGGTCTCTCAAGAAGGCAGCATCCATCATTAAGGACCCTCACCACCTGGGACATGCCCTCTTCATGTTACTACCATTGGGGGGGAGGTACAGAAGCCTGAAGACCCACACTCAATGTTTCAGGAACAATTCTTCCCCTCCACCATCAGATTTCTCAATGGTCCACGAACCCATGTACACTACCTCATTATTCCTCTTTTGCGCTATTTATTTATTTTTGTATCTTATAGTAATTTTTATGTCTTTATGTCTTGCACTGTACTGCTGCCGCAAAACAACAAATTTCACGACATATGTCAGTGATAATAAACCTGATTCTGAATCTGATTTGTACTAAAACATGGCTATCTTACCATAGCCCAAGAAGAGCCAATTATCCAGGAAGGGTTGGGTGTATACTCTGCCAGAACATTTGGCTCAAATCAGGTGGGTCGCGCTCATGCTGTCTGAACTTATTTCCCTATCCAGGTCAGGGCAATCTGTTTTGTATTACCACATGGGTCCTCTGCACCTAATCAATGTGGGAAAAAAAGCTCGAGTTTTAATGTTATACCTGAGCAGACCACAATTTTAAACAATTGAGAGTTTTCAGAGGTTATGGAGAAATGGTCAAATCGACAAAAGGATGTAAATATTAATTTTGTGTTTTACATTCAATATTTCAATGGCTCAGCATTATCAGTCACATCAAGCAGCGGGAATTAAATCTCCTAAATTCTGGGTGCACCCTTTTCTGCTGATAATGTATTAGTATGACCCGGGTCCCATACACCAGCTAATGAATTTATTATGTTCCGACATGTAACCCTCGCCTTTGTGAATAGCAACTCGGAACATGTCTCTCATTAATCTGAGGTGTGAATCAGTATATGGTTTTTTATATCAGTTAAATAAAATTTTCCTGGTTTCTATAACGAGAGGCTGATCTACAAAACCAGATTTACAACCAGGCAGCAAGTTGAAATAATTACTCACTGCATGAAAGTAATGTGGAAGAAAATACTTATAATTTACTCACAGTTTCTCACTAGCACAACCATTCTTGTCTCTTTCTCTTTTAGCAGTATATCCAATTTAGCTCAGAATCTTGATGGAGTATCTGTCCCGAGAGCCCTGGCCCTTGATTTGGGCTTCTCCATTAAAAATCTTTGATACCATATGAAAGCAAGGCACAGTGCCTGTTCAGAAATAGTATTGGATCACTGCACAAGTGAATGCCAACTTTAAAAGAGGTAGAGTCTTGACCTTTGTAAACCAGAATGATATTTCTGAGTCGAAGTGAATAAGTAGTCAGGATCTAGTTTCCTTTTTCTTGTTGAGCACCAGGATCCTGTGACCGAGATGAGCTTTGTGGATCATCAAGGCTCAGTCTTTAAGTCAAAACTGTATTATAAAGATATCCAGTTTTACTGGCAGATGTTGTGCAGATCAAAAGCAGTCTGTTGTGACATTCAGTGATAAATGGGTTACAGTAAATTATAAAGGCTTTAAGATGCCCCTGTGCAGTTTCACAATGAGCAGCTGCAAAACTAACAGAATGGTGCCTTTTACATTGTTCTATGTAGTTTAGTGGTATTTTTTACTGCTGTTAATGCACTAAAGTGAAATACTGGAACGTAACCTCAAATCACTGGACATGAATTTCCTTTACATAGTCATTCTCCAAAACAGACACCCAAAAACTTAATCACTTTCAGTATGGGATCCTTCATATCGAATAGTTAGGGACTACACCCTAACACAGCCAATCATTTATAAGCAATCTGAATGATCAGTCAATTCTATTACTGACCAGCCAAATGAGTGTATTAACCCATTTCACAGCCAACATAAACCAAAGACATGTATTATACAAGGAGCAACACACGTAGGTTTGTGTTAAAGCTTGGAACTTAATCCTATGATTTTGAGGGTCCTCTCTCAGTTATGGGCGGGTGAGTGGGGCAATGTAGAGAGGTGGGGGGAAGTAGCTTAAAGTAGAAAAGAGGCAAAATAATTAAGGTGCAATCGATGGTCGGTTTGCTAATAACCCATAGAAAATTGACGGCGCTGTTGAGAGAGATACTGCACCCACAAAAATGCAAGGAATGTAATTGCAGCAGGTTCATAACTAGTTGCTAGGAAACCAAACTCAATATTCCCCACATTAGGCAAGAAATCACAACTCCAATGGGAATGTTTAAACTCACATTTAAACACACATCAGCTACGGACAGCTCTGAGCATGTGTTTTCTGTCAATCAGCAGAAGACAGAACAGAATTCCAACCCAAAAAAAATACAGCTAGGTCATCAAACAGTCCCATGAACGAGGCCACATTCAGCACTGAAACACACCCAGGAATTCACATTCACCCATTTGTCATACTGGATTTTTCCATTCACTCTATGAATGGCATTGAGGTTACACTTTTGCTCATTTCTCTTCCTCTTATTTCAACTTGTTTAAATGCTGATTGCAGCTTTCAACCATTCGACTGAGAATCTTCTTAAAATTCATCCTGGCCTGAGCAGAATTAGAACATCCTGAGTTTGTGTTGCAGTTGCTGAAGTCCTGTGGCTGTTTTGGTGATCAAACTGAATTCAGCTGACAGATCTTGTGGAGCTCATGTGCATCATTATATCAGCTCCTGTGTATGTACTGTACACACAGGTATAAGGAAACAATTCAGTTATCTCTACTCTAGCACTATATTGGCTTTGGCACATCTTCATGTTAGCTCTTGCATGAGTACAGCAAACGTGTTTAAAAGGAGCAAGTGAACTGTCAGCCTGGCCCAAGTATTCTCTGAACCTTGATGCTAATTGTGTATGTTAGGACAGTTCAGCCACAGCACAGAAAGCTGTTGCACTTCTGGTTAAAAATTCTTTCTCCATCAGGACTCTGTCAAACTTCAACTTTTGCTGAGTGTTTGTAGAGAAGCGGGAGATGGGATTTAAACCACATGCAATAGCTTTGAGCCTTAAGTGTAATGCACTTTAATAAATGTCTCTGACAGCAACAAGGAGCAGCTGCATGGAAACTCAGAGCAACAACTTCGACGAGGTCAGTGAGTAGTCAGTCAGTCATCACTGTGCTGGGGTTTAAGACTGAGGAATTCACATACTGAGCAAGAAAGGTGGAGAGATAGAGAAAGGGGAGACAGAAGGAGGGAGACAGTAAGAAAGGGAGAGAAAAGAAAGGGAAAGGAGAAAAGAACAGTGTAAGCAAAGGATAGGAAAAAAGATGAGAGGCAACAGATAAAGAAAAAGAGGGAAAGGGAGTGAGCAGTGGTAGAAAAATAAAGATTAAAGGATAGAGAGAAAGGATGAAGTAATAGTTATTAACATTAAATCCCACTTAAATCAGCGGTGGTATCTGCAGTAACAGGCTGTAAAGCTGATGTTAATAAATTTTACCCATTGGGCCAGAACATGCTGACACCTAGGTAGTGGGTTTGTAATGAGCCATCAGCAGAGAGCATGGATGCACATTCCAGATTTTTGCACCTGTGCACTGTGGAGCAGAGGTTGGGAATGCCCAGGAAGTCGAATTCACAAACATCTGACCTCTGGACTCAACACTGAACCCCAGGGTCATTCTATAAATTACTCTGCCAATGGACTTGGTATCTAGCCCCTCTGCTTTACACACACCAGCCAAAGCTGCACATCCAGTGCTATCCCCATTTATTTGAATGGGGTTGCCAACATTAATCTGAAAGATTAAGGCCAAATTGTCTTGTATATTTTCTTTATTTAAATTTGCATTTATATAATTAATTAATTAACAGCAGTTTTGTGTGCTTTTTAAATTTTAATAATTTTAAAGTTTTTTTGTTGGCTGCCCAAATATGACGTTGCACACTTCTTGAAAATATTAGGCAGGAGTGTGTCCACATTTTGTGATTATTGTCCACACTCTGGCTGGCTCTGATTTTTTAGGGCCTTACTACCCCGAAGTTCCTGCCAGCGTTTTGCCTCAGTTGTCCTGTGAAGCACAGTGAGCCGCAAGTGGATAGCCTGCAGGCACCCATGGTAAAGCCCCCAAAAATGGACTGATGGCTTTCTGATAGCTTGTATTGTCAGTAGGGTCTTTCCACTGTTTCTAAATGTCTGGTTCAGTCTAAGATGAGGCCAGGGAAGATAATAGAGATAGTGGCAAGGTTTGCATTGGGGCCCAAAACTATGAATTTAGGTCTTCCCAGTCATACAGATGAGGGTCAGTAGAAAAGGTGAAGCAGCAGAATTTGGTATCATCAGCATACATGTGAAAGATGACCCCATGTCTCCACATGATCAAGGGAAAGGATACAGATGAGGAAGAGGACTGTCAAAGACAGATCTTTGGGAGTCTCCAGAGGTAATGGTGTGGGGGGAATGGGAAGGCAAGCCATTGCTAAATATGCCCTGATTATGAATGGTTGGTTATAAATGGAACTAATTGGGTTTCACTAAGCTTTACAATTGATGTTGTTGGTGAAGTATGACAAATGATGCTGTGCAAAAAATACAAGGTTGGAAGACAAGCACTGTGGTAACCATGGCTGCAATTGCTGGGAGGAGGAGATGGTGAAAGGAAAGAAGCTGGGTTCTGTGGTTCAAATAAAATTTATAATAAACAAACTCAACAGCTGCCACTAGTGACATTGTCTAAACTATTCTGTTAGGTTCCACCACTAACTCATGTTTCATTTATTTTCTTTATAAATTGTCCAGTTTCCTCTTTTAGATCTCAGTTTAGCTCATTCCTCCATATATTTTATTGTATGGCAAATGGACATTTAGTACTGCCCCCATCCCCCTCTGCCTTGCCATTTGCCCTTGAGAATATGGTGCCGAGCTTTCTTTGTGAAATGTTGCAGTCTTTATGTTAAGATCCTCCCACACCAGAGAGTAATAGTTCCTGAATGTTGCCCCAATAAAAATAAAGGAATTATTTTATATGTCTGCTAGTTTATTGTGTACGTTGAAAAGTAAAAGTTTGCATCATGTGCAATTCAGAGGGGATATTCAAATCATCCTATTTGTTCTATTTGAAATTTCCCATGTAAGACCTCACCCCTTTAATAAATAGATTGTGGTGGCTTACAGTGCAATGGTCTCTGTAAACATGTTTGAAATTTAATTTCTCTTCGAAAAGGAAAAAGAGCCAGAATAACTCTGGATCATTTCCTCACTGTAGTTGTAGCTTGATGTGACATGAAGACACACTGCCAAAGCAGTTTATGTAGCTGCATTGTTTTTGAGCGACAGAACAAGCTTTGGCCAAACATTTTTAAAACAACCCGATATAGTAATCACTGCGATTAAATTTATCAGTCAGAAGCAATGAGCACTGCCAGAATTATGTCACTTGCAGAATCTTTGCAATTGTTCATTCTGAAACTGTGCAATCAGCAAGGGTTTGAGTCTGCACCACCCCCACCCCCCACCTTCCTTGTCCCCTAACTAATCCTCAGGAATTTAAGGAGTTACAGGGTGAAGCCACTCCTCGGGATCTGCTGATTGCTCACTGCCAATTCCTTTCCATTCATCATTCCCTAGACATTGTCTCTAGCTTTCAGAGAACTTCCTAACTTAATCTCAGACTGTGTTTCTTTTTTGATTATTGTAAGTGCTTGTGAACAGAATACCTTATTTTCCACTCAATGTCAGCTTCAGGACGACCAGATCATATGGAGTTCAGCATTAGAGATGCATCAAACTCCCTTTTTACACCATTCCCTCAAATACGCTTAGGTAACCTAAGTTCCTGTGGTTTTGCTTCCATTCCCCCTCACCATCAATCCTGTGGCTTCTCTCAATTGGAATGCCAATCTGATGCCAATTAGTTCTGAATTAAGGACAACTGTTGTTTAGTGCCAAAAAGCTTAGATTGAGACTGTCCAATTTATATTGTGATGCTACAGTCAGCTGTAAGAGGAGCCTTTCATTCAATCCGGCTGAATTTAAATTTGATGTCAATGGTGAAAGGCTACAGTCAAAATACCATACTTAATTTTTGGTTCAGAATTGTTTTCTTAAAGAAAAGTGGCAATATTTGTGAGATTATAGCGTGTGTTGGTACATCAATATTCTGGACTCACCCACTGTGTTAATGGTTACAATAGGATTACAATGCCAAATTTCACACTGGCCAATACTCACAGATCTTTGCAGTTGGCATCACAGAGAGTGGTCCATTTGTTCTGCTGGTGTGGCTGCCATTTTATGCACTGATAGTTGGGGTCCAGATAGGAGCCATTCAGGCTGTCATTGTCTTGGATTAACCCTGAAAGCCAATGGAGAGAAAGAGCATTAGTATCAACCTAAGCCAGGATGAAAATGTTCTCTTAAACAGCCAAACCTTGCTCCCTAAATTTGAAAGTCCCAGATAGTGAGACTCGAACCTTCTCCCATTGGTACACATTCAGCAGGCCTGTCCTAACACCTGCCAAGTGCACAGTGGCATTTACTACCAGAACTCCCATTTGCCAATGCATCAATGTCCAGAAGAAAGGGAAAAACCAGTCAATGTGCAACATTAGCAAGATGACAGAAGGATCAACAACTTTGGACCCGCCTGGACCACACTAGCCCTCGGCCCCCTCCCAATTCCCAAAACATCAATAGAGATGCTGCTGGTAAAAACAGTGGCCAAGAGTGGCACTCTGATGGGCACTGAGAGTATAGAGGAGTTCTCTAGAGTGTCTGAAGAGGGAGGTGGAGGCAGTGTAGTGCAAACACTCAACAATGCAATACAATATAATTGAAGAAGAGCAGCGAAGTAAGTCTTTTTCAATCTTTTTATTAGTTTTCAAATTAATACAGATTGATGCATAGCATCAATATTTATACACGTAATACAAAGAGATCAGGATAGCAGCAAAGTAAGTCAAGGCTCTGGCACCAACATGCAGCTTTACTCACCTTGGTTCCTACCATATTTGTTTTTTCCTCTCTGTATCTAAGCATTAAGGATACTCATTTTTGAAAAGACCAAATGCTCCAAGCACTTATGTATCTTCATCATGGAAACATTCTGTCAACACTGCCTTTTTACAAGTATCTGCTAATTATCAAAGATGCTTTTTTAAAAGCGGGACAAGGCATCAGTATATCTTGAGATTTTGAGTTGACCATTTTGATGGAAATTCTCTGAGAGAGGCCTGTATCATTTCCTTTACAAGGTAAAAAGAGCATACAACCAGGAGGAACCACACCTCCTACCAACCACAAAAAGTAGAGGAAACTGGTTTAATAGGAAGATGCACCAGTGACCCTGTCAATAGAGAGATAGGTTGTAAGTGTATTCCTAAACTGGATTACTACTATGTAAATTGTGATCAGTAGAATGTTGCTAAAAAGTGTTAGGGACAAAAAAAATGGAAACATGTCCTTACAAGGGTTAAATGGGCAACAGTGCCCTGATTAGCTGAGGCTGAATGGTGTCATGGTGCATGAATGCCACAGAGTTGGGAATGTTTAAAGGAATGCCTTAAGAGGGATGGAAAGAACAGTTTGTCAGAAGAAATAATCAGATGAATTCAATGCTTAGTTGTTTGTTCTCCAAAGAATTAGGATAATATTGTTTACACTTAGTGCCTTGTTACCATTTATAGATTTAAAACACTTTTGAACACTTATTTATTCGTGGAATGTGGACTACCCTGGATTATTGCCTAACCTTATCAGTCCATGAGTAAATGCTGGTGGGCCACTTTTTGGAACAGCACGGTTAAGGTCCTCTGATAATGCTATTGGAATATGGAGTTTGCAAATTTTGACCCAAAGATGAAAAAAGAATGTTACTCTCTGTCCATTGTGACTTGATGTGTAATGTGGAAATGATGGTGCTCCCATGAACCTGCTGCCTTTATCCTTCTAGGTAGAGGAGGGTGCAAATTTGCAGAATGGTGTGTTAAAGAACTCTTGTTAAGTTGCTGGGTGCACTGTAGAGATGATTCACATTGCAGCCAATGTAAGCCTATGGCAGAGGGAGTAAGCATTTAAGATGGTGGATGAGGTGCTGATCATGTGGACTACTTTGTTATGAATGATGTTGAGCTTGTTGAGTTGTAACTGAAAAATAATACTCTGCAAGATTACAAACTCAATTACTCATTACAAAATATCCAGATGGGATTGGGTGACACCACGCAGCAGCTGTGGTTCTGGATTTGAAAGACACAAGAACTTGCAATAGTTAAGGACATGCCTCAGATCTGTTTGTGCAGCCACAGTATTTCTGTGGCTGGTCCAGTTAAGTCTCTGGTCAGAGGTGATCACAAGGATGTTAGTTGTGGGGAATTAGATGATGACAATAGAGTTTAAAATTAATAGGAGGTAGTTAGAGTCTCTCTGGTTGGAGACGTTCATTGCCTCACACTTATTTGGTATGAGTATTAGTTATCAGATGTTGTCCTGGAAGTTATCCAGCTCTTGCTGCACATGGACATGGATTGCTTCATCATCTGTGGAACTGCAAATGAAATTGTACATGCTGCACTTGATCATTGAAGTTACTGACTGCCATTACATTGACTGTCTTGTCAAACTGATAGACAGCAAATCTGTCAAATTGATAGATAACAACTCATTATCTGTACCCACTGTCTTGAACTTCCTTAAAGTATTACATTGCCATGAATAACTGTGGTATGTCTTAAAATGTTGCTTATTGCAAAACTATCAAGGTCTTGTGTCTCTCACATCATAGAAGCTGCCGTGGAGACAAAAAAGGCCTGCCTCCCTGTTGGCATTTGCAGATCCACAGAAGTTGCACACTATTACCCAATTCCAGCCACTTACAGTGGATGTGCAAGCATTAGCAAAGAGAGCAAGCCAGGAGGAATGAGTGCCTAGAATGATGAGTGAATCATTGCGCGCTAGTTCACAAAAATGAGGAACTGTGAGTAAAATAGAGGCTGCTGCTCTGGAACAAAGGGAGAAAAACAAATGGGATCTCTTGAGGAGTCTAAGGAGACAATCTTAAGAAGAACAATAGTTTGGGAACATTCATCTCATATGGAAGTATGGCAGTTCCAGAGAACTGCCAAGTCATTGGAAGCAGGTCTCCCTGGGACAGCAGCTACTCTGAAATATATCTCTCGGCTAACCACCCAGCCACCTGCTGCATAACAACATATCACTGCGGGAGCATTTCAGAGCAAAGGCAGAATTATTCCCGTGGTATTTTCTAAGAAAAGGTAGCTGGCACAGAGAGTAGCCACAGTGTTAAACGCTTGACTGCAAAACACTACATCGAATAGAGCCGAGCAGGGGTAGCAATGGAAGACCTCACTCCAATTCCAAAGGTGCTCGATGCTTTGTGGGCACAAAACACCAACCTTCCATACAACGCACAAACTCTTTTTCTCGATGTGCCTTGGCAAGTCTTTTTATCACTGGTTTCATGATGGTAATTATTGGATGGGCTGATGGGGCAGGGGCTGGAGTTAGTTTGTTGAGAATGGAGGGATGTAGACATGATGTTATCCTCAATGCCATACCTCATTCAATTTTTAAAGATCAGAAGAGACCATTCAGCCATTGCGTGCTGGCTTTTTATAGAACAATCTCATCATTCCAACCCTGTGTTTTTCTCATAACCTTAATATTTTGTTAAATATTCAAATATTTATCCAATGCCCTTTTGAATGCAACAATTCAACCTGTGTCCACCTGACTTTCATGCAATATGTTCCAGATCACCGGTTAAGAATGATCTTCACTCTGGATCTCAGAGAGTCAATTTAAATGCATTTTATCTGGTTTGGGACGCCTCCACTAATGGGAATGGCTTCTCTCTACTTATCCTACGTAAAACTGTCAAGGTTTCAAACATGTTTATCAGATCTCCCCTCAATATTTTCAGCTGTAAGGAGAAAAAAATTTTAGATTTTTAAAATTTATGTTTATAAATGAAATTTGAAAGTGGGGGAAATAGGCTTGTCTTGAAACTGAAGGGAAGTGTACATCCTAATGCAATGAGAATTCAGAAGCAGGATTTCTTTGGCAGATTTGCAGCAGGAGCCATAAGATGCATTATCCTCAAATTCATACCAAACATGAGCATCCCAGAGAGGTATTCAGATCTGATTGTCAGCAAGGACAAGCCTGATCCAATCTTCAGGAATAAGCCCTATCCAATCTTCATCCAACATCGAAAGATATGTGCCTTACCAGGGATCACTGGATAAGAATCACAGATGGAACTGTCTGACTGCCACTTCCCAACTATGGGGAACTAAAGCAGAATTGTGAGGGGTCATTTGTAACCTTACCCAAGATCAACTAACTCTGCACAGGCTGAACCTGGGATTGCTCAGCTGAAATAAAAACAGAAAATGTTGGAAACACTCAGCAGATCAGGCAGCATCTGTGGAAAGAGAAACAGTTAATCATTCAGGTCCAAGATCCTTTGTCAGAACTGGGAAAGAGAGAAAACAGTTTGTTTTAAGTTCCAGAGAAGGTGGGGACAGATAGATAGGACTAAGGAAATATCTCTGATAGGGAGACTGCTCAATTGATGCTAGTTCAGGGCATTTATCAACAGAACCACTAAAGTACCTTTCTATCAGTGGCAAATCAACACTCCCTCACTCTCCTGGAAAGTAGAACTGTCAGGCAGTTATCAATCTAAGGGAACATTTAAGTAACTGTCAGAAGAAATGAAATGAAAGATAACATTCCTACCTGGCTCCTGTTTAATCATTCCATTCAGCATCTGAGTGTTTAAAGTGTTTGGCGGGGAGTCTGAATGTTTCCGCTTCTTGGCTGGATGCACAGGAATACCTCTGCAAAGAGATGAGACATTATTGGAGGCCAGACTGCAGAAGGGATTGGGAAGAAGAGAATTCTAAAGACAATCTTTATTCACATCTTCCTGTCTTATGAGTTCAGCTAACTTAGGCTGCTCTGGGTTATTGGTCATGGGCAACCACCCAGATACTTGGGAATAATTCAGTACAAAGTACAAATTAAACACAAATGGATGGGTTTTATCTATTTCAGCTGGAGCAAAAATACTGCATCTACACACACACACACGTTTTGAATGATGGGAACAAATGGATTCAGAATTCAGTCAACAATACCAAATATCCAAAAGTGTGAAAATTGAGTGATTGAAGAAAAGTATCTTTCACAGATGATTGTATTAGAGAGGTCTATTAGAACAGTAGTGTTCTGAATACATATAAACAAATTAAATCATACATTAAGATACACACACACATACACACTCTGTAAAACTAAAGTCTCCTGCATCTTACTCTGATCCATGATGCTGTAGAAGCTGGTGAAGCATTTGTGACTGCTGGGCCTGATGGAGTTCATTTGGCGATATTCCGGATACTGGATACTGGGTCATCATTGGCTCAGGCTTCATGTACATCTCCCGTGGCACATTGGGATAGTGAGGGTTGGGCGGCTGATGAGGGTGTGGTGGTTGGAGGTGTGTTTGTGCAGGATGTTCCAAACGAGAAGGGGGTGCCATATGACACAGGTGTTCCGGCGTCATAGTGCGGAGCAGGTGGGACTCTGCTGGAAGAGATAAGCAAGTTTTAATGCATTACAGACTGGGAGAATTGAGCAGCTTCCCTTCATATTTTGTGTCATACAAACACCACTCCCTCATTGTAGGTTTCCTTAGATCTAGTTTAAAATCAAGTCACCTACAAATATCTGAGGGTGTCCACAATGGTGTCAGTCTGGGTAATTCTAACTGGGCAACATAAGCTTATGAACGAGAAAATTATCCCAAGCATTGAAAAGCTCATTCAGCTCAGCTTTTATCCCCCAAACAGAAATATAACTACCTTCCCTGTTTCTTTAAGATCTTACTCTGCCTCCAATTTTCCTCCTCACATTGAAAGGCACCGATTGACTGAAGGGATATGGTTTCACAGATGCCAGAATGCTATAATCCCTTAACCAAATAAGTAATCCTCAAATGTCAGCTGAGCCTCTGAATATTAGCAAAGGGGAAAGTGGATGTGCTAATGTTCCTTGAGGATGTAACAAACAGGAGGTATAAAAGGAAAACAGTGTATTTGAATTTCCAGAGACATTTGATAAGGTGCCATATAAAAGGATACTGCACAAGGTAACAGCAGATGAGATTGGGTAATATAAATAGGGGAGTGACTAACCGACAGAAAATAGAGAGTCAGGATAAGGGGATCATTTTTGGATTGGCAATCTGTAACTAGTTTACTGCTACAGGGATCAGCACTGGGGCTTCAGTTATTTATAATCCATTCTGATGATCTGTATGAAGGGACAGAGTATGCTGTAGCCAAACCTACTGATATGGGTGGGTTACACATTGCAGGGAGGACACAAAGAGCCTGCATTGGGGAATCGATAGGTTAATTAAGTGGGCTACAAATTGGTAGATAGAGTATAATGTGGGAAAATGTAATGTTATCCATGTTGGAAGAAAGTAAATTATTATTTAAGTAGAATTAGACCTCAAAATGGTGTGATACATGAAACACACAAGTTAGCATGCAGGTACAGTGAGTAATTAGGAAGGCCAGTAGAATAGTTTCGATGCAGCTTTAAAGGTTGCTACTGAGACTGCACATGGACTACACCATACAGTTTTGGTTTGTATTTAAGGAAGGATGTGCTTACATTGGAGGTAGGGAAAAGAAGGTTCACCAGGTTGATTCATGGAGTGAAGGGGTTGATGTGTGAAGAAGGGTTAAGCAGGTTGGGCCACTGGAGTTTAGAAGAATGAGGCGATCTTATTGACCACAGAGTAGAACAATGACAACAGTCAGTGCTATTGCCTCAAAAGTTCAAGGGGCCCAAGTTCAGGCTGTCCTTGGGTTCTCTCTGTGTAGAGTTTATACATTTTCCCAGTGACTTCATGGGTTTCAGCCTCACTCCCAGTTTCTTCCTACAACTCAAAAGATGTGGTGGTAAGTTAGCTGGCTACAGTAAATTATTCCACAGTATAAGTGACAAAATAACCAAAGGGGACTTAATGGACGTATGAGGAAGAATAAGTTGAAAGAGCATGATGAAATAAGAGGGGGAATGGGACTGGCTCTCCTGGGTGCTGGCAAAGGCCTGATGGGCCAAATAGCCTCCTTCTGTGTCATAAGATTCTGATGGGGATGATAGGACAAACGTTGAGAGGATATATCCTCCAACTGGGGTATCTGGAACTAGAGGGCATAATTTCATTTCAGACAGAGATGAGAATTTCTTCATTCAGTGTTGCGAATCTTTGGAATTCTCTGCCACAGAGATCTTTGGAGGCAGTCTCCAAGGTGGAGATAGATAGACATTTGAACTACAAGAGAGCGTATGGGCATAGGGAGAGAGTAGGAAAGTAATGCTGAGGCCAAGGCTTATTGACCACGACCTTACTGAATGGCACAGCAGGCTTGAGGGACTGAATGGCCTACTCCTGCTCCTGTTTCTTATGTTCTGTGTAAATCACACTAAGCTCAATCCCAACTTCATCTGGCATTTGCAAAGAGATATTTTTTTTCACCAGGGGGCACTGGGACCAGTTACACAAACACCTCCACCCAGCTCAGATGCAAGTACAGGCTGAGAATCTCCTAGTCAAGCTTCTTCCCAGTTAAGAGAGTGGGAAGTTCGATTCCTCTAACAAATCTAGTATCTTGCAGAAAGCTTTCAACTCATTTATAACTCTTTCAGCATCCAACAGCCTGATGTTGATTTTGAAGAACTATTTTGGCAAAAATGATGATTTTCAACCTGTCTGTATTAAAGCTGCAGAGCCACAAATATAGAGGTGACCATGAGCATTCAAAAAATGTAACCTGTTGCCATCTCTGACTGGTGGTCTTGTGCTGAAGTCTGAAGCAGAGCTGCTCTAAAGGTTCTTTTCTTATTACCTTCTACCTCTCAATCTGACCCACCCCCAATTTACTCCTTAAGGTGCTGATTCAGATTGAGGAATAATGCCTGACACCAGTAACCACTCTTCATGCCTGATCATAGGCCATTAAACGATGGCAGGCAACTCAACTCATGAAGGCCATCACGGCCCTTTTAAATATAGACACCTCCGCTTCGAGGAAAATCTACTCATTACCTACCCTGTCCAAGCATCTCATAATCTGGTAGAGCTCCATCAGGTTGCCCTTCAGCCTTCTCCACTCCAATGAAAACAAACCCAACATAGCTGAAACGCTCTATCCCAGGCAACATCCTGGTGAACCTCCTCTGCACCCTCTCCAGTACAACACATTCTAATTGCAACCTGAACTGCAGACAGTACTCCAGCTGTGTCCTAACTAATGCTTAATATAGTTGTATCATAACCCCCTTGCTTTTATATTCTATGGCCTAGCTAATGAAGGCAAGAATCCTGTATGCCTTCTTAACCTCCTGTGGTGGTGCCTTCAGGAATCCTTCAACATGTACACCAATGTCCCTATGTTCCTCAGTACTTCCTTGAGTCCCACCAGTCACTGTGCACATCCTAACCTTGTATGTCCTCCTAAAATGCATCACTTCACATTTTTCAGGATTAAATTTCATCTGCCATTTCTCTGCCCCTCTGTCAAGTTTTGTGTCAGGAATGCCTCCAATAATAAGATCTTAGAATTACATAAACAGCATCACGATCTATCCTGGAAATCTAAATCTGAGGGAAGTACAATAAATGTGGTTTTGACTGTAATACAAAAACATGACAGAGAAGTTTGAAGAGCAGGCAGACACTACAGTGATAGACACTTTCTATGACAGGAATAAGTGGCTTAGTGTATCTCACAGGATGTGTGTACCTATCCATGACTTTAAAGCTGCTAAATCCATTCTTATCTCGAGCAGACACCCCAAACAAGAATTCCCTCAAGGACTTCTGCTCTGATCTTAATGGGGAGGCCTTGGACAGTACAGGGCCTTCTGATTCTAAATCCCATAGAAATGTTTTGAAAGTCAGTTAAGCCAATACATCCCTAGACTCAGCTGACATTCAAAAACAGTTAAAAATGAAGCAAGAACTTTAAATTATCTGAAGTCTAAAATAACTGAAAACTTAAAACACTGACTCATTGGAAAACACTGAAAATTGATTGAATACAATTAAATTAACTCAGTGTAAATTACTAAAACTTGCCTTTTCCCCTTGCAGTTGTTCCTGTGCATTGCAATACATACAGTCATTGAACCTTGCATCAGGTCTAACCTGGAGCCGATTCATTTGCTCTTCACTACTGGACTCCAACCAGTGTTGGAGCATAGTGGTCTTCATAGGGATGGGACTTTCACTTTCCTGCATGCTTATGTGGGAGTCCCAAGCATCTTCATAGCAACAATGGTCAATATATTAGTAATTTGAACATAGTGAGTTTTTGTAATATTCAAGATGATGCTGCCGTAGGGGAAGCTTGCTCATCTTGTGGCCAAGGCCTGTGACTACAGCAAAGTGCCTGTCAAATAAAATTGAATGGCATATATTTGATATTGTGATTTTAACAGTTAGGCAGGAATCAGAAAGCATTACTCTGAAAATGATGCTTTTCAATGGAAAATGAGTGCCTAGTGTAAGATATAAATGTATTGCCAGAATATAAATCTGGAATGTTTAAACAGACAACTGATAGTTTTTTTCACAAATGATGCAAAGGCAAATCACACCAAAACACATCATTTTATCTTTTACATATGGTGACAACAAGAAAAGTGATGCATAGGTTATATGCATAACTACCCAAAATATTCCATTAGACCCTCTTTAATGATGATTATAATTTTAAATATGGGATTGTAATAGTCAGTTTTGAAACCGGAGCATATAGACATGGAAGTCCCTGGCTCAATCCACATTTAGTTCTTTTCTGGGTCGGGGTGCTACTTGGTTTCCGTGACCCTGGAAGATTGAATCAGGGGTATTGCACATATCAAAGGGGAAGAAAGTTTTTAATTGATCTGTTCCCATTAAGTTGTTACTAAACAACCCCAAATGAAAGGTTGAGGCTGCTTGAGGGCAGGAGAATATTTGGTTGGGATGCTTCCTTTCAGATGCAAATGCTATCTCAGCTTTGTGGGAAAAAAAAATCACGATTTAGATGAGGTACTAAAAGTGAAATCCCACAGAATTAGTCATTTCAGAACAACAAAGGATATATTTTTAGAATCATGGCTGATTGTAAATTAAATTAAAATATCTTGATGTATCTCATCAAAATGGAAGCAAGTATGCATGCATTAGGAGAGGGCTGGAGTACTTTGTGTGGAAGTTGCTAAGAAGTTTGCAATATCTCAGCTTTTATTGTGTTTGTCCTGGCTCACTGCCAATCTAATGGAGGGAGTTTTTCTGTTACAAGGTGCACTGCTTTTCATCATTCTGAATAACTCTCTCACTTATAAAAATACAGTTTGTTAAACAAACAGTTGTTATAGATTGCTTCTCTAATTTGGATAACAAAAGCTTTATCAAAAAAAAGATCAGCGAAAGAAATTGAGGGAATCATCTCAGAGTCTCAAAACCTCTCTGTTATTTTTGATACATTATCCAACTCACCTCTGTATGAATTCTGTACATTACAGTGAGAGGCATTTCTGTAGAACTGGGAACCCAGTATCAAGCATCCCCAGGTCACCTACAGCAGCAGTTTGCAGGCTCTGGCATATACAGGCCTAGGTCCAGGGACGTGGGTCAAACACTACCCCCAAACAAACCCATCCTGTTGCACTTTTAACCTGATCATTCTTCTGACCTGTATGAATTCTGTGGACATGGAGTTTCAGAGAAAGATGCTTTGAGTGCTTTTACCTCATAGAGTGTTAACTGCTAAAGTGGAACATTACAACTTGTAATATAGGAAAACAAATAGGAACACGAGTTCATGTTCCCCTGCTCCACTACATCCTCACACTCCTTGAGGCTCCATGCTACATATCTATGGAGGCATGAAGGCAAAAAGTTGGTCACTTCTGGGAAACAGCACTGTTGAAATGCAGAGGAATGGTCCTCCACCATTCCCAATCTACTTCTGCCACATCTCTAATAAATTTAAATGACTCTTATCCCCCCCGCAGGGTCCCTCAAGACAATGACCAATCAGTGGTAACTTTGTGTCATTAGAAGATGGATTGAGACCTTCCAAATCGATGGTCAGGAGTCAATGAGACATTCATGTAGCAGTCTTAACTGATTATGAGCCCAGAATTGAAGGTTATGTAAAGGACATTTTACTTCCTTTCAAGAAAGTTGGAACAGTTTCTATAAAAAAAAAGTTACAGTGAAAGGTCACAGTAAGAGTGAAATTACTATCAGAAATGCAGCCACAAAGCCCTTTATAATTTGTAGTAGTGATTGAAGTGTTTATCTTGCAAACTGCCCTTAAACATGATATGGATGTCTCTGTGGGTCACACTTTTCCCTAGTTGGCCTTATATTTATTGGATTGAGCAGTGCTGTGGTTAGACAGTAGCCCTTCATGTCTGGGAGCTGGGTTCACATGGATAGAAGTAAAGTCTCTACTGCCTGCTGCCTGGAAGATTACAAAGTGAGGTATATTTAGTGTGGTTTCTGGTGAGTAAACTAAACCAAACCTCAACACAAGTTCATGATAACTATTAATTAGATGAAGAGAGGTCAGAGAATAGTTACAGTTGGTGGTGCATTAAAGATTCGGTGGGTTACAGAATGTTATTTGCACAATATGGACAGTGTTATACCAGACTCTGATCTGGGAATAATTGATGGATAATTAGTGGGGATTATATTCCTTACCTAAACATATGCAAAAATAGAATTCAGAGTGCTTAGCACTGCTAATGAATGAAAGTCTTGGAAAATTTTCCTACATTGATCACTCCAACTTGATTAGTCAAACTTGATCCACGAACACACAAACTGTGGATATGGAGAGAACGGTAATAGATAGAAAAAATTTTCCATCTCAACACCAACCAGCCCAGACCTATCCAAGTGAATGGGAAAGAAGGTAAATGGGAGAGGTTCAATTTTCACTCTGTTCTCGTCCATTTGCTGTTTGAATGACTTTGGTTTTAGTTGTAAATGAGGCTCCTGCAGAGCTCTGGCAAAGCCCCATTTATAACTGACATTCATGGAGCCCCAATGTTACTTTGGCTAACTGGTGATTAGCACATCTACTGCAGCCACCTCACCTGGCAAAGTAGTTGGGACACTATTGTAGTTCATGAAGGTAAAATACAAAGATATTTTTAATGGAGCCAGGAAGAAAAGGTGCATCCTCTGAGCTCCAGAAGGAAATTGCCTCCACTGTTTCTCAGGGTCTCCTTAGCTCCCCAGTCTCAAATCTCCCAAAACACTCCTCTCCTAAATTGGCAGTCTTCTTTTGGTGCCAGTGAACACTTTCCCCATGCGACGGTGATGCAGGAGAAGCCATCTATATGTTCAACTCTTGACTCTCCAACAACTCCTGTATAGCAATACCCCCTATTCCACATCCCAGAGAGATTTAAAATCAACCATAATGTCTCAATTTATGTTGAGCCAGGAGTCATTTCATGACGTGGTCCTATTTTCTGTTGAATCCCCAGGTTTCTAGACAATAATAGTTTACTGTACATGGTATCTCTCATCCAGTTTCCATGGTGTTATTAACACACCAATGCTACCACCATGAGGAACTATGTGTACTGCTTTGGTGACTCTTCTTGAGAGCCAGAAGAATCACCATAGGCTGCCATTTGAATCTTCTGGTTACAGTTAGTATCCCCCTCTCAAGCTACAGTCACTTGCATGTGAAACTCTTAGGGTCATTGAGTTATACTGCACAGAAAAAGGCCCTTCGGCCCAACTTGTCCATGCCTTCAGGGAATCCTGCACTAGGACTCCTAAGTCCTTTGCACCTTCGATTTCTTAATTCACTTCCCGATTTTGTCTCTGTGTTGTACCCAAGCTAAGAAGACAATGACCTAGAAATTGTACTGTGCCAGTAAACAAGCAATGTTCAAGGAACCCACACCAGGTTTCTGTCAGGGCCCCTTGCTGCAAGGTTCCATTGCCCTTAAGACCAAGGCATCATGAGATATAAATCTAGCCACAGATGGAAAACATGCACAAAGGTCTTGTCTCTGCTCATTGAGCCAACTTGGGTACATTACGTATCATATGTCATGGGGTTTGGGGGAGGGTGGGAGGTGGAAGGGCCAAAAGGGTATAACAGGTCAAACTCTCAGGAGGAAAGGAATTTCAGTCAGAACTCTAGAATCTGGTCGAGGCATTGGAAGGAAAGGTGTTGTTGTGATTGGCTGAGAAGGCAACTTAGGGTTGCAATCATGGTAAGACTAGTGGTGGGCAACCCAAACAACATCCACACCAAGGGTGGTTAGTGGGCAAAAAAGGCAAGAAGAAATTATAAAGGTAATTTGGCCAGACTGGTTCCCTTTAAGCAGCCCAGAAGCAACTTTCCCTGCCTTGTGATGTTCTTTTTCTGTACAAGTGGCTTATGCTGCCTATATGCTAGACATGCATAAATAAAATTTGCCTGAGTGATGTCAAAAGATGCATTGCATGCCATTTGATGGCACTGTGCATGGTTAGGAGCCTCTGTGTATCAACAGCTCATATGTTTAACATTTGAAAACATAGCAAGTACCCAATCATCTTTATTGATCAGGTTTCTCATTAAATTTGTTCAGGCAATGTGCAAAAATTCATCAAGATCACAGCTGGTCTTCCACCTCAGCACCATTTTCCATCCAGGTCTACACAAGCACCATTTTCCATCCCTGCATCCTTTGATTTTCTTAACAGAAATTTATCAATCTGTCGATCTCTGTTTCGAATGAAGATAACGAATGAGCTTCCAATGCCGTACAGGGTAGAGAATTCCAAAGATTCACAGCCTTCTGAGTGAAAATATTTCTCCCCAACAACCTACCATCCCAAACAATCTACCACCCGATTCTCAAAATGTGTGCCTTGGTCCTAGAGTCCTCGTTCAGGGGAAACATTCTCCCCCCATCCTACCCCTCATATTTTAAATCTATGTCACTGGAGATCAGCTGCATGGATCATCTCTGAACCACCTCCAGGAAATGAACATCATCCTTGTATTTCTGTATTCATTTCAGCTGACTAAAGTTCCACTGGAGGCACCTGCAGATCATACACTTTTGAGATAAGGTTCTAGTGATGTTCTTAAACATCATGGGTGTCTCTCCAGTGTAGCACCAAATGAGTGCTGTATTGTCAGAGGGGTCACTCTGCAAATTATAGACAAAGGGCCCTCTGGCTTGTTTAGATAGGCATTAAACATCTCGACACCCTCAGAAAAAGAGGGAGGAGGTTTTACGACCTCTTCAGCAACATTCTCTCTCACTAAAACCAGATTAACATTTAATTGTCAATTGTGGGATCTTGCACTGCACCAAACTGGCTGCAACGCTTACCTGCAAAACAATTATTACATCAAAGGTGCTTTGAAATGAGTGTCACAGCTGTGAGAATGCACAATAGTAATGCAAATCTTTATTACCCAATATGTGTGCATTCACCAAACTCACTTGAACTTTAAAATTCATCAGAGAAATTGCACTCTTGGACCAAATGTAATCTCATGGTATAGGCACACTGCCTAACTCTCCCTGCAACTTTCTAGACACATCAATTAACAGCCCACCACCAGTTCATCCTCTGGGGAATCTCATAGTTATTTTAGAATTCTGCATTTCTTCACTGCCTCATCAGCACTGGAACCTGGAAACAAATTATTTGTAACAATTTGACACAGAGGAACTGGCTTACAGATGACTCACATTCTACAGAATAAACAATAACCCTCTCCCCCAAACCTCCCCTATTCTCCAACATTAAAAAAAATGCATTTCCTACAATTACAACACCATGCCTACACAAGCACTAAATAAGAAAACACCTCCTCAAAAACTCATGATTGACACAAGTGGACTGTACATTTTATCTGCTGATAGATTCCTTCCAATGTATTGCCTTGTAATTTGGTCTACATCTCCTTCAACTGTTTCTTTCTAAAATCCTAGTCTTTGACTTCCTTGTGACTCCTTTCTCGCTTTCCCCCTTCCTTCTATATTTTCTTTTCTCTTCTACCTTCTTCCTTACTATCTTTCACTTTTGATCTCACTCTGCACCTTTTCTCATCTTTACCATCCACTTCATCCTTCTCTCACCAGCACTTAAATATGAAACAAAATCACAAAAAAAGAGATGAATAACTTGCCAACAACTTTGAGTTCACAGGATCCCTGACAAAGGGAACACCCGACAAGCGCAGCACAAAGGTTGAGCAGGCTTCACTGAACAAGGAGCCAGGCAAAGCTCATTAAAGCAGTAAGAGTCATTGGAAGGTACTTGCAACAACCCGTAACTCTTATTCATCATCCAGTCTTCCTTTGAACTAATTTTGATTTCTCCTCAGCAGGTCGTTTCAGAGAGTCTCCACTGAGTAGCAGTCCTCTTCCCTACAAGTTCCTGCTGTTGGCACAGCAGCTTTTCTCTTTTACCAGCATTGTTTACTCACTAACTTTAGCTCGGCAAGCCTTTCAGTAAAGTGCAGCTCAAAACAAAAGCTGAGAGCTTTGATAAATTTATAAATGGCTGCTTTCACTGATAATTCAGGCATGCAGTCACACCTTTATTCAGATAGAAGCTTGGTAGAGCCTAGAGCAAACCAATCCAAAATAGGAAGTTATGGGGCTTACCATTCGCCTGTGGAGGGGAGTACGGCTCGGATCCAGAATCAGGAGGAGATTCAGGTAAAGTGCTGAGAAAACAAAAATGTGGCATAACAGTTAAAAGTTACAGGAATTAAATGGTGGAATAACTCAGAGCCGAACTTGAAAGACAGATTGAAATGACGATAACAAGATCAAACACATGATGTTTTCTTGACCAATTGGCACATTGGAGTTGCACTTTGAGACTGAATATCGGCTCAGAATGACATGGACCTCTTAAAAGAAAGAGTATTGCTGTACTTTGTTTTAATTATTTCCTCCTACTTCAATAACAAAATCGTACTATTTTCTTCCTTGTGGCTGTCAATGCTCTAAAGCAATTACTTGCATGCAAGGGCCCAGGCTGTCTGCACAGTAGCTGGCTTAGATCAACAATTCTCAGCTCACAGGGTCCCTGACAAAAGGAAACCTCAGTAAGCACAGTTCAATAGTTAGGGAATCCAGAGCAAAACAATGGGCAGAGTTTGGGGCTATGATCCTTCATCTTGTGCATCCCAGATGATGGCTGGTCTGACAGTGATGAAACTTGGGAACAAGTTGCCAACCTCCCTTTTTGATCAGGAGCTACTGAGATCCAAAGAGCAGAGGGCAGTTGGAGACTGCATTTCTAAAATGGTGGTTGTGCACAGCAAAGGCAAATAAGTCAATGGTGGTGCCAGACAGCAAGCAGGCCGAATTATATTGCAGTAAGCTTTGAACAGTGTGCATCCTAGGATTCTTATTTCTCAAACAAATCCCGTAATCACACATGGAGAAGAGACTTACAACACAGCTCCCTGCAACCTGCTTCTACCTATTTATTCTTGAGAAACCAAAGCAAAGGTGTTTACATTTTACCGCTGTGCACAACACCAAGGTTAGAAGAGAAAACGTTGGCAACATCAATCCTGAGCTGAACTGCTTAGGGAGGAGCTCCAATGAAGCAAACATGGAGTGGGATACAAAGTAGTATTGAAACAACCAGATCAAATATTAAAAGTTGAATCAAGCAGAGAAAGGCAAACAGCAGAAGCATCACTAAAATTTCCTAAACTGGTCACTGACCTATGCACTTCTTCAGAGCCACTTTGTCAATTTTCTCCTTTCTCTTCAGGTGTTACTTTCATGAACATAAGAACAGATACGACTTTGAGTTTCTCTCAGTTGTGAAAATTACAAATGCATATGTGGTCTAATTAATTCTTTTGTGATGTGTTGGTGTTAACTATTTAATTTTACTGGAGCCACTTCTGAATTTGTGTACTTTAAGTGAATGACTGGTGAAGCCAACAGGTGGCCTTCTGATGTCATTGGAGAGCAACTCAATTAAAGCACATTGGTGTGTGTTTCTGTAATGATATGTAGCTCACTGAATGGGATTTCTGGCAATGCTGGCATCTAGTTAAAGAATGTTTTCAGCCTCTTAAAAATGAACTGTTACTTTGCTGAAGTATTTATCATGTCCAAGATTTGGAGCAATTCCAGACCCTCAAGTTTAGTGGCTTAGCTCTAGAGGTCTTTGTATAGCAGGTCCGAGCACTAAAAACAGCCACTCAGTCCATTACATTCGCCCACATTTCCATTGCTTATTTAGTTTTACTTAAAATAGCCTTATTGTTTTGGTAGAAAGTTCCATAGTCTCACCACTCTCTGAGTTAAAATTTTTTCTTAATTCTTGATTTGATTTTTTTGTTACCATGAAGGAACAAACCCCAGCCTGTTCATCCTTCAAGGTATAACTCATATTTCTGGTGACATCCTTGTTTATCTTTTTTGAACTTTCTCCTGAGCTTCTATATCCTATTAGTAATATGGTGAGCAATTGAGGTCTAAATAAGGGTCTATACAGATTTAACTCTACCTCCCCAGAAATAACCCTGGAGCATGTTTTGCTTTTTTAATGGTTTAATTATCTTACATGGCTACTTTTAATAATTTGCACCTCCAAGAGCCCCTTTTCCTTCTCCACCATTTAGATTCTAATTCTTCAGGGCCGATTTCTTTACTGTCCATAAAAATATAATACATTATATTTAACACTGTTAGAATTTATTTGTCAAATAATCTCCCATTCTGTAAGTTTATTAATGATTTCTTGCAATTTGTCACATTTCTCCTCAGGTTGCTAAACTATTCTTCCCAATTTGGTGTCACCCCCAGACCTCCAAACAACCAGAGAGAGAGATTCATCTCCCTACCAACATCAAGGCAGTCACTGCAACAGACTTGGAGAGTAAGCAGGAAACAGAAATGCTGGAGGTACCACCCCAGTACGTGTGTACAATGCTGCCAAAGGTTCAAGAAATGTAGTTGACCAGCAAGGGGAAGAATTATGCTCTGCTATCTCAGTTTTGCTGCAGTAGACATTGCAATAACATTTCCTCCCCTACTCTCCCTATTTGTTACCCAATCACTTGATGATCTTACACAAAGACTCCCTCTTATTCTAACCACACCCTCACCTGTTTAGCTCACGGCTGGCACAGACAGCTTTCTGCTTTTGGCTGGCGGCAACCAGAAGGCATTTCAGGCCTCTGCTGATTGCTTTCCCCTTGCACACCAGAACCACTTTCTTGCACATGACCTGCTCACAACTTGCTGCTTCTTCCTCTTGGCATGCCTGCTGTCAGAAGATGTTCCACACCACTATACAGTCTTTTTAAAGAATGTTAACTCACCACTATTATTTCTGCATTATAAGATGGCAAACAGCAGTAAATGAAAGTCAAAACACTGCAGATGTTGGAAATCTGAACTAAAAATAGAAAATGCTGGAAACACTCAGCAGGTCAGGCAGCCTCTGTGGAAGAAAAGCTGGGTGTACATGTGAACCAGCCTTTAATCAGTCTCTCATCCAGATAAAAGAGGGAAGTCCTTGCAGAATCTTAGTGCCAGGTAGTTTGAAAACGAGCACAAGTGCAGCCCATCACACCTTGTAGTAGATATGCCGTGTGGGGTATTCCATAGCTCTTTCTTGACTTGGTTCCTGTTGTCCATGAGGAAACTGATACGTCAGTGCTTCATGCAAGCAAAGTCTGCAAACTGAGCAATATGGCAGTTATCAGCTGCTGCAGACTTGAAACATTTCAAAGCAAAACAAATTGAGAGCTACAATGGCTTTCAGCACATCATGCAATGCACTCTAGGGATGCACTGCAGTACTTGCTGGGTAGGCATTGTGCTGTCTGCCTGGTGTATTTTCCTCATTCAAGCAGTCCTCTTTCTCTGAGTACTTCCAACTGAAGTTGGGAGATTCCCCACTTGGAACTGTTCCTCTTCTGCAACCAGAATGGAGCTGCCAATACATTCAATGTTATGCAATATCCAGAAGGTCCCTGAACTTCCTGCAATATGTTGTGCCATAAATCCTTTGATGTCCAAGTCTACAATATCACTATGAAGCAATTTGTTTTGTTTCAACAAATGCCATTGACAGTTGTTTGCCCTTTTAATAATGGACATGATCATCCAATTCTTTGTACAACCTCTGTGATTCTGGGGCAAAGATGATACTGAAATTCTCTAGATGCTCTGCATCATGCTGAATGGGATTGTGATAAATTGGATAGGCACAGAAAGGTTTGGACGGCTTTAAACTGAGCATCCATGAGGATCATTATCAGCAGAAATGCACATCACCATGATCTGTAACCCCATGATTTAACTTATCCCTCACTTGACCATTACTATCAAACCAGGAAATCAGCCCTAGTTCAGTGAGGAGTGCAGAAGGGCATGATGTGGGCTGCACCAGGTGTATCTAAAAATAAGGTTCCAAATAGTGAAGGAATACATGTGCAAAAGCAGGATACAATAGACAGTTAAGGGATCTCATAACCAATGGATCAGACCAAAACTCTGCAGTTCACTCATATCTAGGCATGCATGGTGATGGACAATTAAACGACTAACAGAGGAAGAGGATCAAGAGGATCAAAGAAAATTTCCATCCTCTATGATGGTGGGGCCTGGCAATCAAGTGCTGAAGACCAGGCTGAAGCATTTGCAACCATGTTCATCCAGAAGTGCCAGAAGTGGTTTGTTCCTGAGATCTCCAGCATCATAGAAGCAAGTCTTCAACTGGTTCAGTTCACTCCATGTGATATCAAGAAACTGCTGAGAGCACTGAATACAGCAAAAGCCAGACAACATCATGTCTGTAGGACTGAAGACATGCTCCAGAAATGGCTGTACCTCTGGCCAAGCTATTCCAGCACATTTACAACCCATGCATCTATCCAACAATGCGCAAAATAGCTAAGGTATATCCTGTTCACAAAAAAAGCAAAGTTCCAATCCAGCTATTTGCCACCCACTCCGTCCACTCAATCATCAGCAAAGTGATGGAAAGGGTCATTAATGGTACAATAACATATTCACTGATGCCCAGTTTGGATTTCACCAGGATCATTTGTCTCCAGACTTAACACTGCCTTGGCCCAAACATAGGTCAAAGAAGTGAATTCCAGAGGTGAGGTGAGAATAGCTGCCCTTGATATCATCACAGCACTTAACCGAAAGCAGACACAAGAGATTCCGCAGATGCTGGAATCTGGAGCAACACACAAAAAATGCTGGAGGAACTCAGCAGGTCAGGCAGCATCTATGGAGGGAAATAAACAGTCGAGACTTGATGAAGGGTGACTATTTATTTCTCTCCATAGATGCTGCCTGACCTGCTGAGTTCCTCCAGCATTCTGTGTGTGTTACTTAACCTAATGTGGCAACACGGAACCCTAGTAAAATGGAAGACTCAACAGCCATCAAAAGGAGAGTGTTTGTTGTAGTCATAGCTTGTAGAAAGGAAGATGATTGTGGTTATTGGAGCTTAATCATTCCAGCCCCAGGACATTGTCCTGAGGATCTTCTATATAGAAAGTCCCCAGGACAATGTCTTTCTCTTCTACTACTTCATTAATAACCTCCCTTCCATCATAAAATCAGAAGTGGTGATGTCACTGATGATTGTTCAAAATTCAACTTCATTGCAACCCTTAGGAATGAAGAGGCCCATGCCTGCATGTAGCAAGATCTAGATAATATTCAAACATGGACCGATAAATGGCAAGTAACATTCACATCACAAAAAAGCCAGACAATGACCATCTCCAAAAAGGAAGTCTCATCCTCAGCATTCAACTTCATTACCATCACCATATCCCCCTCCATCAACAGGTATCTTGTGGCATGTGATTCACCCCCTGTCACCCTAAAGCTTTTCCACCATCTACAATGCAAAGTCTTATATGGAACATTGTAACACAGGCTTGATGGAATACCAACTACTTGTCCACTTGCTTGGGTGAGTGAAGTTCCAACAAAACCCAAGCAGCGCCACACCATTCAGAACAAAGCAACCTTCTTGAATGGTACCCCGTCCACTACCCTAAACATTCCTTCCTTCCATCAATGGCACACAGTGGCTGCAGTACATACCATCTATAAAATGTACTGCAGTTAATCTCCAAGGTTGTTCTAGCAGCAGCTGCCAAAACCCATGACCTCTACCATCAAGTAGGACAAGGGCATCAGGAGCATGGGAAAACCTCCATCTACATGTTACTCTCCAAATCACACATGATCCTGACGTGGAATTAAAAAGTCGACCCCCATGTTACGGCAGTTCAGGTAACAGAGATTTGCTTTTACAGAATTCACAAATCACTACCAAAAAATCTGAGATATGGAATAAAATTCTCTGTTGCAAAATATATGTGAGAAAAGGTAAATAACCAAACACAAAATTCTTTTTTCAACTGGCAGGTGGCGCAGCTTCACGTTATAGAAAATAACGATGTGCAACATTTTCTAGGAAAACAAAACCGCCTCCCCACCATAATGCGGTAACGCGGGGGTGCCTGTATTGTTCCTTCATTGACATTGGGTCCAAGTCCTTGAACTTGAACTTCCACTTCTTCCTCTGCAGCTCTGTGGGAGTACCTTTGCCAGAAAGATTTCAATGGTTCAAGAAAGTGTCTCACTGCCACCTTCCCAAGAGCAATTAGGAATCAGCAATATATGTTGGCTTTGGCAGCAACATCCAGATCTGGAAAAAAATAGTGATGTGCTCCTACATAGAAGTACACCTGGGCTCTCTTTGTAATGGTCCCAATCAAAATGGTGGCAAGCTGAGTGGAAGCTGAAAAAAACTTGTAAATTCAGCACATTGGCTTTCATTGCCAAGCCCCATCAAAACCTGGAGGAGGCAATGAAATGACACCTATTGTTTAAGCAGCTTTAGGGTACAGGAATTTCTGCACTTCACTATGGAAGCTTTCATTGTTTGTCAGTGATGCTGCTACAACATTTATTATTTTTAGTGCCAGTGTGCTCTTTGATACCTTGAAATTTTATTTGGATTTGTATGTTCCCAACTTATTGCCTATCAACAATAATTGGTGTTTATATAATGCCTTCAACATAGCAAAAGATCCCAATATGCTTTACACAAGTGTTACAAAATAATATTTGGCACTAAGCCGCATGAGCTATTAGGCCAGATCACAAAGGTAGATTTTAAGGAGTAGCTCATGGGAGGAAAGAGATATAGAGAGGTTTAGGGAGGGAATTCTGGAGTTTAATGCCTTGACATTTAAAGGCATGACCATCAATGGTGGAGCAACACAAACTGGGTTGATCAGAAATCCAGGATTGGAGGAGCGCAGATATCTTGGAAGATTATAAGGTTGGAGGAAGTTCTTCTTCTCTGCTTCTTAGGCAGTCCCTTCAGATCGAGGATGACTTGCTTCCATTCTGGTTTAATGGATTCTAAGGTGACTGACAAGGCCAAAGTGGGAACCAGAGACTCTTCCATAGATGGGAGTGGAGATGCCTGAGGAACCAATGTAGTAGATAGTTTGTAAGGTGCACTCTCCTGCCACATGCAGGGCTTGTGCACCCATGGCATGAACTCATGGTTCTCAATACCATCCTGAATAATCCTTCTCCAATTTGAGTGGTAGTGAGCCGGAGATTCCCAGGAGTCAGTAGTGATGTTGCATTTCTTCAAGGAGGCTTTGAGCACATTCCTAAATCTTTCCTTCTGTCCACCTGTAATCCCTTGCTGTGACAGAACTCAGTATAGAATCTGGTGTCAAACATGCAAGTAATGTGGCCTACCCAGTGTAGCCAACTTAATATAACCAAGGCCTCAATGCTGGGGATGTTGGCCTGGAAAGGACTCTGGTGTTGGTTCACTTACTCTTCCTGTGAATTTGGAGGATTTTGTGGGAACAATGTTACTAGTATTTTTGAATGCTAGAGAAGATTACAGAGACAGGGGTGATTATACTACAAAGATGCTTGAAAACAAAGGTGAGAACTTTAAATTGAAGTTTTGCTTCTCCAGGAGCCAAAGAGGGACAGCAGGAGTGAAGGATGAATTGAACATAATGCAAGTAAGAACATGGGAAGCCAAGTTTTGGAATGACCTCAAGTATATAGAGGTTAGGACAAGGGAGGATGACTATAATGTGTGCCGGAAAACTGAACTCCAGAGGTAACAAAATCATTGATGAGGATTTCAGCAGTGGATCAGCAGAGGCAAGGGGAAAGTCAGTTGATGTTAAGATAGTGATTACATGGATATATGGCATTTAGCTTTTTTCAGTGTCAAAGTTACAACAGTTAGATTCAGTTGCAGGCAGACGGCAGGATGGTGAGGGGATGGAGTTCTGTGATGGGGTCTGAGGTCAGCACTTACTTGAAGGAAATTTTTGCTTGCCTAATTCATATTATTGGACCGGTAGATGGACAGTAGAGGCATCAGAGTCATGCTGAGGTAGAGTAGAGCTAAGTGCTGACAGCATACACATTGAAACTGACACTGCATTTTTGCATCATGTTGTCAAGGGATAGCATATAGATGAGAATTAAGTCATGCCAAAAGACAGATCCTTAATAGATATCAGAGATGCAAGAGGAGAACCAATTGCAGGTGATGCCCTGATTACAATAGCATATAAAAAGCATGGACACAAGTCAGTGCAGTCTCACCCAACTGGACAACAGTGGAGAAGCAATGGTAGAGAATTGTGTGGTCATCCGTGTCAAAGGCAGCAGGCTGATTAAAAAGGGGAAGAGTAGAGTACCTGTACCACACTCATATAGAATGTAATTTGGGACTCTGGGATCTCCCTGTGCTTTTTTGAATGTTACCTTTTTCTTTTGAGCACCCTTTCAATTTGGCATCAGAGACATTCTATTTTCATGCCATTTATAAACATCAAACTCAGCACTGATTCCAGGCTTTCTTCACCAGTCAAAAACCTCTGAACTAATCATTGTCCTCTGTTTCATTTTAGTTATTCAGGCAGTTCACAAGGATTTACCGGCAAAGCCAAAGTTTCCTCAGGTTTGTCTGAGTTCTAGACCAGACTTAGTCCATCTGTAGAGGGGTAAGAGGTGGGCTAGGCTCAACTATTTGCTATTGCCTTTTCTCCTCTCGTTCCTGGGTCACCATTGGAGGGAAAATCTACTCAGAAGAGTCTGCTAAAGTTCCTGTTCTTAAAACAAAATCTGTTTAGAATCAGGTTAATGATTTTGCTGGTGCTTTGAGGGTTAAAGATATTCACATTATAAAAAAGACTCATTTTACTAACTGCAGTCAGACCAAGCAGGCTGTTTTTATTCGAGTTCCTTAATGTAAAGGTTTATCAAATATAAGTTTTGTTTTGAAGCAATGTTTGCATGATGGATACAAGTTAAACATTGGGAGCTAGTCCGTACCAGGCTGGAAAAAAAATGGTGCTAATCTACATACCTCAGCCAGTGGGGGGATGGGAGACCTCTTTTAAATGCACGGTGTCTTTACTGTATACATCCGAGTTCAAAGTTCAAAGAGTAACACTACCACTGTATAAAGCAGCAAGAAGATCACAGACAAGTATTCCTAAGTATGGTTACTTGAAGAAAATGAAGCCAGTGGTCTTGATACTCTTCAAGTGCTCTGTTATTTTCCCACTATAACTTAAGCAAGAGGACAGTAAAACTCCCAATTAAACCAGCAGAAAGCTGGTTGGGTCCTCCACTGTTTACAGCGGTTCTGGCAATTTTGTGCAAAAGAAACAGACTTCTGTCCCTAAAGAATTTCTGTCTGGCTTGTACAAGGTAAATTATATCAGCAGTGGGGAAAGGAGGTTGCAGCCAGGCACAGGGAAGTCATAAACCACGGATTCCAGTTTCTCAGGTTCACTGGGCAAGCAACATTGCAGTGGCAGATGTATGGGACACGACACTCCACAAATCCATTTGCTGGCTGCATTGATGGATCCAGGTGGACAGACACTTGGATCCCAAAAGAGTATCAACATATGTGGATAAGTGAAGTGAGAGTTCATCCAAGATCTTACTGAAGGGAAGGGCAGGTTTGAGGGACAAAATGGCTTTCTCCGACTTCTTCTTATATTCCTGTGTAAATAAAATCTTCAGACACCGTGGTAAATGGATTGAATGTCCAAGACTGCGGGACTAGAACAACATCCCAATGTGGTGCAGGATGGTGCCAGTGAGCAACAAGCCACTTGAGCTGTCTGAGGCCAGTTTGGATCTGATATTCCTCCACACTGAACTTGCAAACTTCTCAGATCTCCAAAGGGAAAGAAGACAGAAACTTGTAACACCATGTGCACATTCCCTTTATATTGCCCTCAGGTTTCTGGAAGTTCTCTCAAAGGACACCATTATGCCTGTAAATAAATCAGAGGCCACTAAACCATTACCGTGGCTATGACAAAAGTCCCTTGTTCCTCAATCAAAAGAATGCCTCAAGTTCAGCAGCCAGCTGGCAAACTCACTGGCAAGAAGAGTCACCACGAGAGAGATGAGAAAACAGCAAGATAAGGAGGAGGCAAACAGAAGATAAGAATGGGAAAAAGAGATAAAACTATTTTTCTTACAGTCACCCCATGGATCCAAGAACAGTAGCCAGGTAGCTCTGTAGCTGTATCACGCTCTTTACAGACCCCTGTTTATGGATGCAAGCTCTATCAGGTGGATGGGTGGATGTCCAGGTATTGTCAGGTGAAAATGATAATCTGTACGATACCTGTCCCGTGCATTTTTCTTTTTCTGATGCTGGTGATAATAAGCCTCTACTCTTGTGGATCTTTGACCCTCAGCAACAAACATGTCACTAAGCTGGCAGCATAACCATTCACATTACAGAATTCTCACACACAATAAACCAGGATGTAAAGAGCACAATTTTTTAAACCAGCATTTGCAAAATTTTTTACACAGTACCAAATAAAGATTGTAAATATTCATGAGATTGCAGTAGAAGCTGAAGTATCATTAACTTTGTGTTATTTAGTTACTTTTTATTCAAAATTTGGAAATATTTATCTGCTGAAATGACCATTCAAATATGTAAAATTAGCTTTGGGGGTCAGAGTGTTTGTTAATCAGTTAATTATTGCCTTAGAATCTTAAGAGAAGCTCATTCATGTCTCATTAAAAACGAGGTATAACATTTTCACAGATTCTTTTTCCATCATTGTCAATTCATTAATTTCTGAAGATTACATTGGGGAAAAGTTGCAAACAGTATTTCCCGTGGAGGACCATTGACTGCAAGCTCTCTATTTTCAAATTTAACTGCATAATTGTGCACACCACTCTTGGTTTACAGTTAAACGGTAAAAGTTTCACAGTCATTCCAACCATAAAATCAAAACCAACAATTAATATCTAGTTAAATAGCAGTAATCTGGGACAACTGACAAATGCAGTCCCATGTAAACACTGAAACTAGGCAACAACAGTTTACATCTTCATAATCTTTGGTTAAGGTCTGCATTAAAGGTGGGAAAAAGCTGTCAAATCTACAGTAATAAATAAAGAATATGCAAAAAAAAAGAGTATCTTTCATCCTTCCTGCATCTGGTCACACCTGGCATGATGTTCCCAGGTTCTTGCCGTGCTGCGTTGAGCTAAGTGTGTTTGGAAAGATGGCTTAGTAGAGCAAGCCATTGGCTCTGCTTCTAAACTATAAGGTAGATCCCTGGATATTGGAAGCTCAGTACAAGGGTAAGAGGGAGATGAAGACTACTGCACACGTGTGTGTATATGCATAAAAGCAGAGAAAGAGAGAGAAAATGGTAATGTCATTGACAGATAAATAGTGAGACAGAAATAGTGGGATAGGATGGAGAGAGAGCAGGAGAAAGAGAGAGAGAGAGAGAGAGAGAACTTCCCCATATAAATGCGATCCAGTTTGGGATTCTAGGGAATATGTGCAAAAGCACAGAAGCCATGAAGTTGACAACCCTCACCAATGTTTTTCCAACTGTTATCTGATACTGGATTACCTGGCAATTCTCTAGCGGTCATACCTGGCAATTCTCTAGCGGAAATCCAGCTGATCAACCTACATTAGAGTGGACCAGGCAGAGGTACAGCAATGCTGTTCATTTAGATGAAGGGAAAGAGTTATAAGAGACAAGAGTAAATTTTATCAAACTTTCAATTTTACTTAAATATATTTAACTGTTTTATGCAAAGTGTTACAAAAGTGTTTTGGCTTGACAATATTTGTAAAATAGATTGTTAGGAAGCTAATAGTTCTGAAACATCTTTCTGAATCATTCAAATTGTTTAGACGCCAGCTCAGATGGGGTATGACTTGAAGAACTAACAATGTCTTCTTTCAGCATTTTCATGGGTCAGGGCTTTTTCTGCCTCATCCCACACCCACACACAATGATGGATTTATGCCCAGAAGATCTTGCTGCTGCACAGAACCTCTCAAGTGAAGATTGAACCTGCTTCCTATTGACCTAAAGACAACCACAAGGCAAGTACAGATATTCTTCATTGGTCACTGGTAAGCACAAATGCAGGCAACATACAATCTTATTAATCAATGGAAAGTGCTGCTAACACTCAGTAGGTTAGGCAGCATCTGTGGAAAGAGAAACAGTTAATGTTTTAGCTTGAAAATCTTTTGTCAGAACTGGGAGAGAGAGAACAAGATAGTTTTAAGTTGCAGACATGGTGAAGGAGGGGTGGATAGGACAAAAGGATATCTCTGATAGGGTGAGGCCATGGTTGCTGTGGTGATAAGCTGTTGATGAAGTCATCTGATTGACAGGTTAATGAAGGTCCTGAGCGAGAGAGAGACAGAGAAAGAGAGACAGAGAGAGGCAGACAGAGAGAGAGAGAGAAATACTTTTTGAATTTGGTTATTTCTTTTCATCATTTATTTATAGGTCATAGCAGTTAGATAGAACCTTAAGAATAAAGAAGTATTTATCACTTGAGGATTCATAAACCTATTTGAAAACATTCTAAAAAAAGACAAGCTATTTTGTTGTTTCAAAATCTTCATAGAACATTGTGTATATTTATTCTGCACTTATTTTTCTATCTAAAAATAGTTGAATCTTTGTCAGAAATGGCAGATGAAGAAGAGGGAGACAGGCTACCTCTTTTAAATGACATGTATCGGTCGTCAATTCCTGAAATGATCCAGAGACTGAGAGGATCAGGACCTCTGCAATCCATCATGTAAGTAATAGGGTAGTGAGGCAGCCCACAGCAAAATTTAGATGTGGGAAGGTAATTTTCAAATTCCCTTTGGCCCACACAAGTGCCCAAAATTTGATACCTCCAACAAGGCCCCACAACATTCTATAACCTGATAAAGATTGTGTAAAGTGACCACATCACCTTTAGAATATAGAGACACATCAATCAGCTGTTTCCATTTAGGCAATGCTAGGGACCAAAGTACTCCCCAGGATTGTGCGCTAATACATAAAGCAGCTATCACAAACATTCCATGAGGAAAGGCCATGTTTTAGGGTCCTTCCCCACTAGATACTGAGGGATGGGCCCCAGGTAACAACCTCTCAAATTTATCAGTGATAGGATGTTTGGTAATGAACAATTGGTGCTATTTTACATAATAAAAATATTGTAAGCAAATATAATGATACACTTGATACTGTGAAAGATGATGGATGGATGTCCTACATTCATAACATTTGCAATATATTAAAGTACTATATTGGAAAGTAAAACACAATATAGTTAACACAGGTTTAGAGCTTGAAGCAATGAGCCATGGCCCATAATTTCATTTTCTCTGTTTTAGGTATGCTAAAACAAGGTTCTATGATGCTGTGGAGACACAAGAGACTGCAGATGCTGGAACCTGGAGCAAAAAACAAACTGCTGGAAGAACTGGTAAAGCAGCATCTGTGGAGGCAAAGGGATGGTTGACGTTTCGGGTCAAGACCCTGCATCAGGACTGGTGCAGGGTCTCAACCTGAATCGCCGACCATCCCTTTGCCTCCACAGATGCTGCTTTACCAGTTCTTCCAGCAGTATTTGTTTTTGCTTCTGTGGTGCAGTAACTGTTTTTGGAAGTGGCTTTAAGATCACGATCAAATGCAATTCTTATTCAATAGCATTGTCACGCTCCCCGGCAAGTTGTTTCACCTTTGGTACATGCTAGCCAACTGATGCGTTTCACATTGCACAGTTGTCAGCACTTACCCATGCAGCTGCAAGCTCAGGGACAAGTCTTTAAAAGGTCACAAGCACACTACAAGTGGCACAACTGCAACTGTGAGGGTCCTGCTTCCCAAACAGCTACTGTAGTGAATGGAGATGCTCCCAGTTTATCAGAGAGATTGGTGGAGAACGATACCTGCAGGAGGATGTTCTCTGTGCTGGTCCCACAGAGACACTCGAGCTACAGTCCAGAACTCCTGGCAGTGGGTTGCCAGGAAAATCTCTGTGAGGAGTAATGTTCCTAGGATCGCAAACCAGTACCAAAGTGAGTCTTCAAAACTTACACTTCTTCCTAACATTCATATTCTGTTTCCACCTTTCCCTCCAAGACACGAACTCTCACTCACATTGAGTCCTTCATTTCCACATCCCCCACCCCTCCCTCACTATCAGTTCCAGGTCTCGTCCAAACCCAGACCTTGGGAAGGAAATCAGGCCATCAGTAAGAAAGACACAAAAGACAATTTAATGGATAAAATTAGTTATGTTATCACAAATACAATCATATTTTAGAACTTTATTTCATACTACAGCCTGGATTTACAGTCAGCATTCACTGTTGACTCCTAGGCTAAGTTTGCAATGACCTTGTTCACATCTCACACCAAACAATTCTTGGAGGAAGCTAGCCAGCTCCTCAGCTCTGAGGCCCAGTGCAGAAGGAGGGCCTTCTGTGTGTGTTAATTCTAGCATCTGGGTGGCCACGGGAGCAGAAAAGTCCCACCCTCCAAGCAGCTAAGCATGACCTCTAGCTAAACCAGCTGTTAACAAGAATAAATGGTTCTGACAGTCATAAACATGTAAAATCATTTAAAACTATAAAAAAAGTGAATCAAACTTAAAAGAGTTGGACAAATTAAAAGATTTAGGAAATGAAAAAACTAAAGCTCTTAAAACAAACTCAGTTTTTTAAACATCTAGAAAATGCCAACACCTTAATCCCTGCACTTGGTCCGATCAGCTTGAGCTTTTAGTATTGGGGAACCTCTGCGACTACAAGCTCCCACGCTGTACTCCACGAGGATTCCATTGGCGGAGAACAGTGGAAGAAATGCTGGCGAACAGCTGTCAGTAAGTTTGGGACTTGTGTGTAAATCCTGAACTCCCTGGCACTTGCACAAGGAAATGCAACCAGTTACATGCAGAACTGCCAAGATTTACCAGCAAAATACTACCCTGTATTTTGAGCAAGGCTCTTTGGTTATGAAGAAACATTGCAACACGACAAAAATAATTTTTCAACAGAACCTTTGAATTATTTGTGCTGTAACAAGGAAAGGTTTCTGGTAAGTCAGAACATTTAATACTGGAATTTGCAAAACAAAGCATTCAAGTATTGAGACCGTTCCTTACTTTCACTTACCCAGGTGCATAGGAGGGCTTTGGCTCCACTTTAATAGCAGTTGTGTTGCTGTTCATGCAAATGTTGCTGGGATAGCTTTTTACTATCATTCCATTGTTGCCAGTACAGTTCACATGACCACTGAGGCTTGGGCCACATGATACAGGGTTAGGCATGTGACTTCCATGCCTAGTTGCAACTGGAATAGAGCCAGCAGCGACGTGACAAAGATGGTTGACTCCACTGGTGGAAGGGCTGTTCAGGTGTCCTGTGTTCACAATGGCGCTGGGAATAGAATGGCCAACCGAACCACTGCCAGATGCTTGAGGGTTGGAATAACTTACTGAGACTGGGAGCTCTGGAAAACAGCTGCAGAGAAAGGGACCATGGGAAATATTGCACCATTATTTCAAAAAATCAATCAAAAGCATCAATCAAATTGAACAAAATACACAATTATTTAGCTAATGACCACATATGATTTCTAATGTTTGGCTGCCATTTCCTTATCTGGTGAGTCAGGCAGAGGTGCTGTACCAACAGTAGCACAGCCATTAATTACTGCCATGAAAAGTTTTGTTGGCTGATAATATGTCCTTGACAATCCTCACATAAGGTTGCAAATGAATGTTTTTAAAAATCAAACCATTGAAAAGCAGGAATCTTCTTCTGTGAGTAAACCAATTTAAGGAAGTGTACTTTGGAGATAGAATGTAATGTCTTCAGTCTGCTGTTAGATTTGTGTTTGTTTCCTTACACTGTTTTAATTTCAGATCTCTCCCCTGGGAAATTGTAAAATCAGCAGATTGATATACTGCCCTGAACCAAAATTGGGAGGGTTGGGGGATGAAGAACAGGGATTGATATTAATTTGTCCAAATAGCCTTTAAGTTTGCTAGAACTTTATTTAAAATGGAAGTCAAATGAAAAGGTCATCTCAAAGGACAAACCTTCAGTCTTTCCAAATGCTCCAAACAGATGTTGCCAATAAAGAAACATTGAAATTAGGTGCAGCAGTGAGCCATTCCGCTCTTTGAGCCGGCTCTGCCATTCAATATGATCATGGCTGATCATCCAAATTGAAAAATCTGTTTCTGCTTTCTCCCCATATCTCCCCTATTCTTTAGCCATTAATACAAATATGTACTGTCTAGAACCACACAAGGTTCTACTTGACCTATTCGTGGGAAATAAAACTGGGCAGGTGGTGGAAGTGTCAGTGGGCAGCAAGCACATTGGGAACAGTGACCATAATTCTATAAGTTTCAAGGTAGTTATGGAAAAGATAAGATTGGTCCTCAAGTTAAGGTCCTAAATTAGGGAAAGGCTGATTTTAATAGCATAAGAGAGGACCTGGAAAAGTAGATCGGTTGTAGATGCTTCAGGTTAAAGCTATCAAGTGGGAGACTTTTAAACACATGATATTAAGAGTTTAGGGCTAGCATATTCCTGCAAGAGTGAAAGATAAATACGACAAGATTAGGGAACCCAAGTTTAAATAGGATATTGAAGGTCTGATCGAGAAATAAAAGGATGCACATGACAGGTATAGGTATCTGCAATCAAGTACTTTGACAAGCATAGGGGGGTGTATGAGAGAAAGAAATCAAGAGGGTAAAAAAGGGGCCAATTTTCCTTGGCATGCAAGATTAAGGAGAACCCAAAGTCATTCTGTAAGTATATTAGGAGCATGAGGGTATCTAGGGACCAAATGGTAATCTATGTGTGGAGCCAACTACGTTGCAACTTTACAAAACACTAGTTAGGCCGTACTTTGGAATATTTTGTGCAGTTCTGGTCACCACACTATAGGAAGGATATGGTTGCGCTGGAGAGAATGCAGAGGAAATTCACCAGGATGTTGTCAGGATTGGAGGACTTGAGTTATAGGGAGAGAACTACTAGGCTGGGTTTGCTTTCCTGGAATGAAGGAAGTTAAGGGAGTGACCTGATAGAGGTATATAACATTATGAAAGGCATGGTTACGGTACACGGTCAGAATCTTTTTCCCATGGTGAGGATGTCAAAAACAAGAGGGCAAGGAGAGAGGGAGGAGATTTAAAGAGGATCTTAGGGGAAAGTTATTTTGCACACTGAGTGGTTGATATCTGGAATGTGCTGCCAAAGGAGGTGGTCACATTTAAGAGGCATTCAGACAGGCTCTTGAATAGACAAGGCATAGAAAGGATACAGACCTGATGTGGGCAAATTGGATCAGTATAGATAGGCATTGATAAATTGTATAGAATAGTTCATTGATTGTCCTGAAGGGTACTAGCAAATTAACGAGTGTTGGATAGATATCCAAACCTATCAGTAGAGTGAGACAATTTGGAGAGAGGCAGAGGGCACACTAATGAACGTATTGCAAGAAGAGGGTGAATTAGGCTCTCAGAGGACATGTTATTGGGTGTTGAAGAAGCAGTATTACTGGAATGTACAGGATGAAAAAGGTGCGAGATATCTGCACTTCAATAAGGACATCCTCACTGCTACAACTATAGCAAAGTTATCAAATTTACTTTGTCCTTTTTCCTTCTGAACTCCACCTTTGTGACATCAATGAACTAAAGTGAAACACCAATTGAAGAAAATGAATTGTGCAAGTTCTAATGATGGCCAGGTTAATGATTAAACCTTTTGCTGCTTTCTTTTACGTTGCAGCGGCCTTGGTTACAGATTGACATAATTTCAGTTTATGTTTTGCTAAATATTCTGGTGGAGATAATTCATTGTCACACTACCAGTAATGAGCACTACCATCACTCCTCCTCACCCCACCACATCTCACTCCCCCCCCCCATGACATTAATGGCTCAGCTACTAACTACATTAGTGGAGTAATTCAAACAGACTAAATATACAGTATTGAATCACCTGATTGTGTACAAACATCTTGGGATACCTTATGAGAGTTGGAAACATTGGCAGGTCGACAGAATTTGAAGAGATAAACAGTTTCAGGACAATGACCTTTCATCAGACCTAGAATACTTTACAAGATAGTATGGAGCTAAAACAGTTTTTATGAACCAGGCGAGTAGGGAGTGGAGGAAAAAACAAGGGAAGGTTTGCGATAGAGATCAAGTGATTAATTGAATGATAGTGCAAAGCAAAGGGAGATGAAATGGGACAATAAAGGAAGATAAAAATAGATTCAGAGTAAATCTAAAGAGCAGAACCATTACCAACAACTGCTTGAAAAATATGAGACAATGGCTATGATCTGAAATTGTTGAACTCCATGTCAACCCCAGAAGTGCCTACCCAATCAAAATATTAGCTACTGTTCATGAGCTTATTTTTAGCTTCACTGGAGAAGTTCATTAATCCAAGGAGAGAGTGGAAGTTGAGTGGATAATAAAAGTGACAGGCAGCTGGAAGCTATGGCCGCACATGGAGGTATTCCAAGAAGTGGACCTCCACTTTATATTTGATTTCCCAAATGTCAAGGAGAACACCAAATACAGCATACTAAATTTAAAGAATTGCAAGTAAATTGTTGTTTCACTTAGAAAGAGTGTTTAGGACCTTGAATGGTGGGAGGTGAGGAAGAGAAAGTCACTGTCTACCCTGTGATGACAGGGGAAGTTGCCATGGGAAGGGATGGAGGTGTTGGCAGTGATCGAGGAACAGAGTGTCAGGAATGAAGCAATCCATTAGAGTGCTGGAAAGAAGGGGGAGGAAAGATGGCATGGGTCATATTGAAGATGGCAGGAATGACATACAATAGTAGATGAAAGTGGAAGCTGGTGGGATAAAAGGCAAGAAAGAGGATCCCACCTGTAAGTGAGAGGAAGAGATGAGAATAGAAGTGTGGAATGTGCATAACTGATGGCCATGTTGTGGAGTAGAACTTTTACTTTGGGTAGAAAGGAAGACAAGTCATAAGCACTGGTATGGAGGCTGCATCATCTGAGCATGTGCAAAGCAGACAGAGAAACTAGGGCACTGCTTGATTTACGTAACAGCAAAGGAAAGCAAACTGTTCAGATTTTCCAGTCATCAGTGACACATGCCACTGACCTTGAAGAAACCTGCCTACAAGGATTAAATGGGCTTTGAGTGTGGATTTCCCCTGTTCAACTGCAACCTGGTATCAGGATTTCATCTATAGCAGATAATCAGTAAGTGATGTCATCATGCAGGCCAAGAGGTAATCTGATAGAAAAATTCTCACTTAGAGCAAACATAGAAATAAAAGAAAACATTAATTTTATTCAATTTTCATTGGGCTACTGAGCAAGTAAAAATAATTGTGATAATTGTGGTTTTAATCAGAATAGGATTTTTTTCAATGGTTCAATGGAAGGCACCTTGCCTTAATAACCTCTAAATATATACTTAAAATTTATTGTTCCCACATCATTCTGCAGTTTTGTTCCTGACTTTGCAACTTTCTTCATTCCTACTGCACTTAGAACTCTCCATTCCTTCAATTCCAGCCTCTAGGACATCCTCAATTTCCTTCGACCAACCATGTTTTACAAAGCTTTAAGATGGCAATATTACACAGTGCAATTGAAAACAACAGCCACTTCAGGCTTCTTTGTGCGAAACCATGCTGTTCCAGGGACAGTGGGCTTTACTGGAAATGTCTAGTTCAATTTCTCGCACAGCTGAGACCACATTTGCCAGTCCTTAAAGACACACACCCACAACACACCAGCACCTTCCAGCTCCTGGATAGTGCTGCTTACCTATCAAAAGATGTACCAGTGATTCCTGAGGGAAAGCAGCATGCTGCCAGGTCAGTGAGAGAGACTTGAGAGGTTGGTCAACCTCATTACCTGCAGGAGGAAAGGAACATGCACAGGGGGCCATGCAGGCACTCCAGGGCTACCTGTAGGCAACATTGCAGGTAGTCTCTGTAAGGAGCAACACTGCGCATAGTGCTGACCAGTGTTAGGGAAAAAGACATAACTTCACAAGAATGGTCACAGTGATTCCTCATAACTTAAAATTTCTTCATTAAATTTACAGTTCTTGCCTTCACCTCCATTCACACTACTATCATCTTTCTTTACAACACTCTCTCAGTCACCTACATAGCTACTTCTGTTTCCTTTCTCCTTTGTTGCTCTCTTTACCGTGGCATCTCTTTCATTTTCTGCTACTCTGCCTGTCTTTCCTTCTCTCCCCTTCCCTGCTGCTTTCCTTGTGTCCTTCTCCTATTCCACAACCCCACTGTTCAGCATGCCTCTCTCCTCCTCCCTTTCCTGTTGCTCATTGCGTCCTTCTGTCCCTCATTATGAGCCTCACCTCAACAGACTCACTGTCTCTTCCTCTCCATGTCTCTCTTCCACCCACTCACTCTCTGCTCTGGGACTTGCTGTTGTCTGTGAGGTATCAGGACCTTCGCATGCTACAGCGAGAGCCCTTATAACAAAGGTACCTGTTTCACCCCAGGAACCACACACCACTCACAGGAGTTGCAAGCCCACAGCAGGATGTTTTCACATCATAGAGCTGGGGGAGGGGATACTGCAAAGGCTAGAACGGGAGGTCCATTAGGCAGGGCTGTGAAGGGCTAAAATGGGAGATTCTCACTGCAGCAGAGGTAAAGTTAAGATTCCACAATACAATTGACAATTGTCAATCTTTCATTGACAAACTGTCTCACTTTCCTCCTGCTCCCAGCACTCTCCACCTTCTCTCTCTCAAGTCCCTCCCCTTGTCTTGGCTCACTCACACTTCGTCTCAAGCACTTAAACTGACAATGAACGTAGGAAGACGGGCAGAAAAATGGCAGATGGAACTTTGCATTATGTGTGAGGTGTTGCCATTTGGGAGGACAAACCAGGGTAAGACTTGCACAGTGAATGGTAGGGCTCTGAGGTGTGTGGTAGAACAAAGGGACATGGGAATACAGATCCATAGTTCCTTGAAAGTGACCCATGTAGATAGGGTCGTAAAGAAAGCTTTTGGCACTTTGGCCTTCATAAATCAGGGCACTGAGTACAGGAGTTGGGATGTTATGTTGAAGTTGTACAAGATGTTGGTGAGGCCAAATTTAGAGTATTGTGTGTAGTTCTGGCCACCTACCTATAGGAAAGGTATCAATAAGCTTGAAAGAGTGCAGGGAAAATTTGCAAGGATGTTGCTGGGACTTGAGGATCTGAGTTATAGGGAGAAGTTGAATAGGTTAGGACTTTATTCCCTGGAGCACAGGAGAATGAGGGGAGGTCTTATAGAGGTATACAAAATTATGGCTGCCCCACTGACTCAGCAGTACTCTTTGTCCAATAATTCCACCCACATCCCATTCCACACAATCATCTAATGAGGCCACAATACCGACCACCTACTCCCAAATGTTCTCTATTGCAGGTGAAGGTCATTAGGAACAGGCAGCTGGCAGAGCAGACCAGAGGGACCCCATGTTGGGAAAGCAAGTCGAAGCCCCTGTGAGGAGAAAGTACTGTACTTGATGGGTGTTTGGGCAGGTGAGCCCTAGGCCACAAGAGAAGTACAGCATCTCTAAGATCTGCCAAGCACCTCAGCACAACTTCATTCATTGGTTCAGGTGTCTTTATCTGCAGGAACTGCACCTTTAATCAAGCGGACTCAATTCCAAGCACTCTCAATTAACAGTCCCTTCAAACATCAGTAGAGTCATAGAGCAATATAGCATGGATACAGTCCCTTTGGCCCAACGCCGATCAAGGTGCCCACCCAGCTAGTCCCAATTTCCTGCACTCAGCCCATATCCCCCAAGCCCTGGCCCTCCGTTCCTATCCAAAAGCTTCTTAAGTGATACTATTGTACCTACTTCAACCATTTCCTCTGGCAGCTCGTTCCATATACTCACCACCCTCTGCATGAAAAAGTTGCCCCTCAGGTCCCTTTTAAATCTTTCCCCTTTAACCCTAAACCTATGCCCCATAGTTTTAGACTCCCCTACTCTGGGGAAAAGACTGTTATGATCCACCTTATCTATGCCTCTCATAATTTTTGAACACTTCTATAAGGTTGCCCCTCCTTCTCCTGCGTTCCAAGGAATAAAGACCATGCCTGGCCAACCTCTCCCTATAACTCAGGCCTTCTGGTCCTGGCAACATCCTCGCAAATCTTCTGTACTCTTTCCAGATTAACCACATCTTTCCTATAACAGGGTGACCAAAACTGTACACAGTACTCCGAGTGTGGCTTCACCAATGACTTGTATAACTGCAACATAATGTTCCAACTCCTATACTCAATGCCCTGACTGATGAAGGCCAGTGTGCTAAACACCTTTATCACCACCCTGTCTACTTGTGACACCGCTTTCAACAAACTATACACTTGTACTCCTAGGTCCCTCTGTTCCATTACAGTCCCTAATGCCATACCATTCATACTATAAGTCCTATTCTGGTTTGACTTCCCAAAATGCATCACTTCACTTATCTATATTGAAATCCATTTGTCACTCCTTGGCCCACTCCCCTACTGATCAAGATCCCCCTGTAATCTACGATAAATGTCTTCTCCGTCAACACCTCCTAATTTTGTGTCACCCGCAAACTTACTGATCAAGCCTTGTGCATCCACGTCCAAATCATTTATATAAATAATGAATAACAAGGGTCCCAACACCGACCCCTGCAGCACACCTTTAGTCACCAGCCTCCATTCCGAGAAACAACCTTTAACCACCACCTTCTGCTTCCTACCTCCGAGCCAATTTTGAATCCACTTAACTAGCTCTCCCTGGATTCTATGGGACCTAACCTTCCAGACCAGCCTTCCATGCGGGACCTTGTCAAAGGCCTTGCTAAAGTCCAAAAAGACAACATCCAGTGCCCTACCCTCATCTACCCTTTTGGCTACCTCTTCAGAAAACTCTAAAAGATTCGTCTTTTATGTAAAAAGTCCATATATCATTACTTCCTTCACCACCTAGCACACCATGTCAAGCGGGCAGTAGCAGAGTCCCGGGTGTCACATCAACACAGATCTTTATTACCATCCACTCCAATAAAAACACATTTAAATAGACATCAGCACTGCATATCACTGAACTTGCATCCAGATACCATTCCCATAAAATGTTCATAAGAAGTAATAGCTAAGGCACTTATGACATGCCAGGCATGACCCAGGGAGCATAAGGCTTCTTCATTGTGAGACATGCATGGTGATGAGATATAATATTTGCAGGGGATCAGTGCTGCAGGACATCTAACGTACATTTCTTTTCAGTGTTTCCACACACAGACAGGGAAGAGGGCACCGAGCCACAGCCTCCCGCTCAGCGGAGTTGCAGAAGTCATTGGCAGAGCAGGAGAAAATGCAGGCACTGGATTCTGCAGTGGTGTAGCATGCTAGTGCACTGGTGTGTATGTCCCAGAAGCAGTTTAGGTTAGAGCGGCCTGAATCACAAGGGGATACACCTAGTACCAATGAACTGCAGTCAGTTAGAAGGGGAGCTACTCTCTCGGCCACCAACTCTTCGTACTCCAGCTGCTCATCATAATCCCCTGACAAAGTTCTGAATCAACACTCAAGTTTCTGATTTTTTCCACTCCCTCCAGCTCTCCCCCACCTTCCTCAGGTCTCTTCTTTCATGCACCACCTCACAATACCTCCCAAACCCCACCCCAATTCCCACAATGCCTGAACACCTGCTCCCACCTACTAACTGGACTTGGGATCTACCTGGTTTTGTTTCTTTGCCCCAGCTTCGTTGAACAACTGAGGTTTGATTGTACTAATTATGCAAGGTATTAGCCTGAAAATAGCTCACATGCTCTTTGGCATTAAAAGAGTGCAACAGGTTATCTAATGCTGTTTGTGAATGTCAAATAAAGAGCAAAAACATCAATTGTGAAAGGCATAGACACTCCCGGGCTACATATGAGAGAACATGGGTGCATGGTGACGCTCGATAGCAAGTCATGGACATGGAGGACATGTAGGTGAGCTGCAAAAGTGAGAGCAGTCACCCGCTGGCTCTGTATGTAGAATGGGTAGAGGTGCTCCGGAGAATGAATGTTAGTGCTACTGCCTCACAGCTCCAGCGACCCAGGTTCATTTCTGACCTTGGCTGCTGTGTGTGTGGAGTTTGCATGTTTTCTGCATGAGTTCCAAGTGCTATAGTCACCTCCCACATTCCAAAGACTAATTTGCTGCCAGTTTTCACACCAGTGGGGTTGAAATTCTCATTGCTGAGAAACTGTACACATTCCACAGCAGTTAGTATCACTTGGAGAAGCTTAATGCAGGAACAAAAGTATCAGGGCGAATAAATTCCCAGTGAAAAAGCAGGTAAATTTCCCAATGGCCGCTAAGGCACCCAGAAATCTGTACAAATGTTCTGCTGCAGGTTAAGCTGATTTTCAAGTGCATGACACTTTCACCCAGAGTAGTGTGTTTCATCTACTGGTGTTGTGGCATTCTCGCCCATGCACTTTAGGGCATGATGTCCTGGAGCTTGTGCACAACAGCACCAGGCCTTTTACACCATACTCAACGTATCTTTCATTTTCACAGTTTTAGCATGCTTTTCTATGATTATTGGAGTCAACATATCAAATTAGTTTTGCAGGGATGAAAATTTTTGAATGGTAATTAGGTCTTACCTTGTTGCTAAAAACACAAATTACACTACATTTAATATGGCTTTTAATTAAAAGTGACCTTTTCCTCCATCAATTCATGTTAAATCAGTGATTTGCTATTGGTTGTTCAGAGGCACTGAATGCAGCTTGTGGAGAGGCCAGACATTCCTATCAGTCAGTTCTGTATTTCAATATTTAACTGTGCACAAGCAAATGCTAAATGGTGGTACAGTTAGTCAGAGGGAGGAATTACCATCATTGTTACTGTAATCCAGGCCAACACAATTTTCCTCAGCCATTGCTCTGGGACTAAGGCAGAAAGAAAACCTATGAATGACATGAACCTGAAATAAGTGCCAGAACATACCTGAAATGCATGGTTTTTGAAATCAGGATCTGGGAAATAGTTTGGCATTTCACTCAACCCTCTTGAGAATTATCTTGGGAGACTACTTTTTATTGGATGGGCAAAGTTATGCAGAAGGTCAGTGGCAAATGCAGGTCACATGTTCAAATCTACTTTCACAAGTAGCTCATGGATTTGAATACAGAGACACAAGAGACTGCAGATGCTGAAATCTGGAGCAACACAAAAAATGCTGGAGGAACTCAACAGGTCAGGCAACATTTATGGAAATAAATAAACAGTCGATGTTTCAGGTCGAGACCCTTCGTCTTGACCTGAAATGTCAACTATTTATTTCCCTACGTAGCTGCTTCCTGACCTGCTGAGTACCTCCAGCAGTTTGTGTGTGTTGCTCATGGATTTGAATAGTCTCTTAGTAGAACTTGATGCATGCAAGGTAACATAAAATCTTAGAGAATGAAGGGGAACACCTCAAACCCAAGTTAGACATGCAAATACTTGAAAGACAAAGTTTAAGAATGAGTCATGGCACAGAAATAGAATGGAAATCAGTACATATGGCAGCCATGTGATCCTGGCACTGGTCACATAGCCTAAACTTTGCGAGTTCATGTGAAAATAATCTATCGTGGTCCATTTTGGACTAGGAATATTGAACTTTAAAGCTGCTGCAATTTTAAACAGTTAGCTGGTATTATATGCCACCTCCTACTTGAATGAAGTGGACATTTAATGGTAAAGTGTCAATACAAAATACAGTCATGGCGAAGCAAAGATCATTGCCACCTTTGGAGTGCAACTGGGGATGAATTTTTCAGCATCCCTACCTCCATCCTCACAAGCCCTGAGAATGAATGCAGAATGTTAAAAAGACAGAAGGGATAAAATTCAGTGGTGATCTTTAGTGGAAGAGCCACAGAACTTCCAGGTAAGAACACTTCAGGCATTTATCCAAGATTCCTGTAAATCTTGACAAAATAACAGGACTAATCAATAGAATCTCCCCAACTGAGTGGGAGGCTCTTCCAAAACATCAACAGCTGGATGTGAGCTGCCTCATCCATTTTGTTCTAGATAAACAGAAATTCTCCAGTTGTATCGTTAAAATTTTGATGATGGTTATAGCTGAAGTATTAAGCATATTACCTTTAACATTTCTATAACGAATACAAAGATTATTACTCTGTGCTGCCCCCCACTCCTGAAGCTTTGAAACATTAGAGTCAGTGAGTTGCTAAAACAAAAGGTTCAGTAGAACCAATTAAGACAGTCACAGAACATCTCAACATATATTTTCAGTAAGAGCTTGGCTAGTATTCATTGCAATACATATAGAATGGAGACATGGCTGGTGTGTTGCCTCATGAGACCCGCTTCTATTAGCTCATGTTGATGGGGTGCAGCAGTGATTGGAGCACAGGCCAAGGGAGGGAAAGCTGTTAGAATTCCACAAGGTCATTCTTTGTAAAACATTGTCAATATATTAATACCACAACGCCTAACTCATTAAAATCGCCAGTGAGGAGATGGAGGAGAGGGTTTCAGTGGCAATTAGGGAAACTATGATTTAGTACAGGAAGGCGAAAGTAGTGCCTTTCTTTATGAGAACCATGACAAAATTTTGGATGTTAGGCAGATGGATTATTTATCTTATAGTAGATTATGCACATAATGCATCATTAAAAGGCCAACATTTACCAATAGTTGTTTCTTCAATGATGTTCAGTCATTTCAAACACTGCCAGGGATAAATGATTTACTTGGAGCACATGGAATTACAATTGATATTTTCTGTCAGGTTTGATTCTAAATTAACATTGGATAATGTGGGAGGGAGGATAAACACAACTTCCCCCTTTGTCCACTCTAAAGGTTTGAAAGATTCGAATCGATCCAGGGCAAATTCCACGAGTCCCACAGGCCATTCAATTTTTAGAAAAATCATAAGGAAACCCTAAAACTATCCTCACCCAGCACTGACATATCCCCTTGGTGATCATCAGCTAGGGCTTCAAGTGTTGGCTAAGCTCAGTATAGAAGGAGAATTGAATTTTGGACCATCTGTCCTGTACATCCAAGTTCTTTGTTGCTAGTGTATTTACCAAGGTAAGAAGTTTGGAAATCTCTATCAAACTATAGCATTGACCCTAATTACATTCAAGTCAGACAGGCTGGGCAGGATCACAGTACTTGGATGCCCAACAACAAGCTCCTGAAACAGACACTATTCTGTGCTCTATCACTGGCAGGTTTCACCAAGTGAACAGAGGAAAAGACTCAAGGACATACTTAAAGCCCACTTGAAGAAATACAACACCCCCACTGCCTCCTGGGAATCTCTGGCCCATGAACGTTAGAGCAGGTAAATCCAGGTAAGGTTTTCCTTAGAATTATTCTGCCTATTAGAGTTGCTGGGATGGCAGTTAGGGCAGCAGCATGCTCCACCTGGAAGATGTGGGAGATCGGGGAGACTGCCAGTGTTCCTGATGACTTCGCCTGTAGGAAGTGCGCCCAGCTGCAGATCCTAGCTGATCACATTAAGGAACTAGAGCTGGAGTTGAATGTACTTTGGATCGTCCGAGATGCTGAGAGCATCATAGACAAGAGCTTTAGTGAGGTGGTCACACCTAAGGAGCAGGCTGCAATTAGTTGGGTGACCACTAGGAGAGGTAAGGGGAAGAGACAGACAATGCAGGGTCCCCCTGTGGCCATTCCCCTCAGCAACAAGTATGCCCCTTTGGATACTGCTGGGGGAGACAACCTTTCTGGGCACAGCAGCAGTAGCCAGGTTGGTGGCACTGAGACTGGCTGAGGCTCAGTGAGTAAGGGAGAAGTCAGGCGGGGTGGTAGTGATAGGAGACTCGATAGGGACAGACAGGAGATTCTGTGGCCGCAAAGAGACATCAGGATGGTGTGTTGCCTCCCGCATGCCAGGGTCAGGGATGTCTCGGAGTGTCTGCAAAACATTCTCAAGGGGGAGGGTGAACAGCCAGAGGTCGTGGTGCATCTTGATACCAATGGCATAGGTAGAAAGAGGGATGAGGTCCTGCGCAGTGAATATAGGGAGTTAGGAGAGAACCTACAAAGCAGGACCTCAAGGGTAGTAATCTCTAGATTACTCCCAGTGCCGCTTGGTAGCCAGGGTAGATATAGAAAGATAGCTCAGATGAATGTGTGGCTGAAGAGCTGGTGCGGTGGGCAGGGATTCACGTTGTTGGATCATTGGGATCTCTTCTGGGGTAGGGTGACTGTACAAAAGAGACTGGTTGCACCTGAACTGGAGGGGGACCAATATCCTGGCTGGGAGATTTGCTGGTGCTACTCGGGAGGGTTTAAACTAGAGTGGCAGAGGGTGGGGCCCTGAGCAGTAGAGTGGCTGATGAGAAATCAGGGGATAATACTGTAGCCAATGAGAGCAAGTTTAGACAGGAGCACAGTAAAAGAAGAGTAAAGACCATTGGTTTAAACTGCATTTATTTCAATGCAAGAGGCTTGACAGGTAAGGTGGAGCAACTCAGGGCATGGATTGGCTCTGGGGACTGGGACATCATAGCCATAACAGAAACATGGCTGAGGGAAGGGCAGGACTGACAGCTCAAAGTTTCAGGATACAGGTGCTACTGGCATGACAGAGGTACAGGTAAGAGAGGAGGGAGAGTAGCCTTCTTGATGAAAGAGGACATAACAACGGTCCTTACAGAAAATATTCTTTGGGGATCATCCAGTGAGGCCATATGGGTAGAACTTAGAAATAGAAAGAGGATGGTCACGTTGATGGGATTGTATTATAGGACCCCAATAGTCAGCGGGAATTGGAGGAGCAGGTATGTAGAGAGATTGCAGCTAGTTGCAAACATAATAGGGTAGTATTAATGGGAGATTTTAACTTCCCTAATATTGACTGGACCAACCATAGTGTAAAAGGCTTGAACGGAGTAGAATTTGTGAAATGTGTCCAAGAAAGCTTCCTTGATCAATATATAGAGGGACCTACTGGAGAGGGTGCAACACTGGACCTCCTCCTGGGGAATAAGGTCGGCCAAGTGGTGTAAGTGTCTGTCCGTGAGCACTTTGGGTCCAGTGACCATAATTCTATTAGTTTTAAAATAGTTATGGAGAAGGACATAGTTGGTTAACAGGTTAAGGTCCTGAACTGGGGCAGAGCAAATTTTGGGGGAAATGAGTGGTGTTGTCTTGGACCACATATGAATTAGCAGATTGGCAAATGGCTTTCAATCCATATAAATGTGAGTTATTGCATTTTGGGAGATCAAACCAGGGTAGGACCTTTACAGTGAATGGTAGGGCCCTGGGGGGGGGGGGGGGGGTGCTATGGAACAGAGGTATTTTGGAGTGCAGGTACATAGTTTGCTGAAAGCAGTGTCACAGGTAGATAGGGTGGTGAAGGTGGCATTTGGCATGGTGGTCTTCATCAGTCAGGGCACTGAGCATAGGAGTTGGGAAGTTACGATGCAGTTGTACAAGATGTTGGTGAGGCCGCACTTGGAGTATTGTGTACAGTTTTGGTCACCATATTATAGAAAACTGTTATTAAACTAGAAAGAGTGCTGAAAAATTTACCAGGATGTTGCCTGGACTTGGCGGCCTGAGTTACAAGGAGAGGTTGCGTAGACTAGGACTTTATTCCCTGGAACATAGGAGATTGACGGGTGACCTCAGAGGTGTACAAGATCATGAAGGGCGTAGATAGGGTGAAAGCATGTAGTCTTTTTCCCAGGGAGGGGTTGCTAAAAACAAGAGGACATAGGTTTAAGATCAGAAGTGAGAGATTTAAAAGAGACATCATGGGCAGCTTCTTCACACAAAGGGTGGTGCGTATTTGGAATGAGCTGCTAGAAATAGTGGTTGAGGCGGGCACATTAGTAACATTTAAAAGCCATCTAGATTAGTATATGGGTACAAGGGGTTTAGAGGGCTATGGGCCAAATGCAGGCAGATGGGACTAGCTCACCGGGCAACAACTGGCATGGACGAGTTGCACTGAAGGACCTGTTTCCATACTTACGACTCTATGAAGGAGGAGTATTCGGAATATTTGTGAATACCTTGAGGTCATGCATCAGGTAGCTCTTATGAGGAGGGGGAGGAGGAGAAGGAGTGCATCACTTTACAAAGTGCCCAGCCTCCTGCCGCATCACACACCTCCTGCCCCACCTGTGGCAGAATCTACACTTCCCATATTGGCCTCATCATCCACTTCAAAACCCACAAACCAGAATGGAAGAAAGTCACCCTCAATCCTGAGGGACTGCCTAAGAAGAAAACGATATTCATGAAAAGCTATTTCATAGAATGTTTTATTTAGCTTTTGTTACAAATGCAGAGAGCAAATAGTAACAAAGCATTAGCTCACTGTATAAAGACACATGGCTCTTTAACCCCATTCCCTTTCCAAGTAAATTTGCCAAACACTTTATTTTTTGAAGAGATTGTCTATAAAGGTGGTTCAGACAGACAGGGTGTTGCATTTGTGATCTAAAAGAGTGATTGTTGTTTCTAAGCATTCACTGAGTCCCAAGAGAAAGTACAGTTTGTTGTGTTTGGATATGGTCTGTGAATCAGACTTGTAGTGCTATAGGTACTATGTAAGATTATCTCCAGCAGACACCAGGAGCTTCAAACATGGGTGTATGCTTTATTGCAGACTAACAACAACCAACACATCACCTTACATCACAGATAATGACATCATTACATCACTCGCACAAGTGCCTTGCTTACATATCCAGCCCTGGGAACAAATAAAAATCACCCGAATCTCTGAAACAAGGCATTGCATGCTGTGATCAATTAGAAAGGCCACCCTGAATATTAACTAAAATGAAGGAAAACCTCTGATAAATCTTACATCTGCAAAGATTTAACCTGTTGTACTTGTGTGTGTTATAACTGAAGTGAATATTCAATGACAAAAAATGCTTGTTTAAATGACAGAGCAATATTTGAAGACTGTTAATTTCAAGTGTCCCCAAGTGTAAGAGGATTTATTATATTTCAGTTAAATATATTACTAGAAAAGAATAGGTATTTGTTAAAATTGCTCAATGGGTTATAATTTTTTTTAAAAGTAAAGAAACCTTAAGGCCAATTCTTTAGGGCCAATGTAAGTCAGCTATGAAACTAAGGCAAGAGCTTATACAAGCATAGATGCACCAGAGCCTATGATGATCAATTTGTAAAGGAACCACCTAACTTGACATTGACCCATACACATCGTGCCATTAGGTCGCTGGTTGGACTTACATTTCAGTGGAGTCTTCCTTGCTGATGTACTCCTCCAGAATACTTGTATCAATGTTGGACGTATCAAGAGCTCCATTGATTTCATGTCCTTAAAAAGAAAAGAAATATCATTGTTATTGAAAAGGGATAATGTGGGTTACCAGAGAAGAGAATAGACTCTTATTGATCATGAACAATGTCTATCTCAGGTCTAAGGCTTGCATTTTATTTCTGAAATACCCAGCTGTAACTACTGATAACTTTTTGTATTATCTGAAATAATGTCTACAGGAAAGAGAAAAAAGTTATTTTGCTTAAGTAATTAAGTAATGAGAATTTTATCTACTTGTTCCGGAGAGGATTTGAAACTAGGTTCTAAAAGAAGAAGAATGATGATTTTAACAATAAGAATTCAAGGAATGAGTGGTCCATTCAACACATTAAGCATGGAAGTCGTCAGTTATTTAAAGCTTCTACAAATGCATATGTTGGCTCCAAAGTAAATTCAACCTTTCTAACTTTATGCCCTCCATCATTTATCAATGATTGGTTGCCCTCTTTAGCATCATACTTTCCACAACTCCAGAGTTATCAAGTTTCAGGCACCACTCAATCACCTATCTCTGTGCCCTGCATCGAAACTAATGACAGCTCCTTTAGAGCTTCAAAAAGCTGAACAGTCTTAATCATAGCAACATAAAATTCTGAATATGGGCCAATTGCCAGTAAAAATTGGTATTTATGTCAAAAGTACAGTGCGAGGCACATATGGCTTCTTACAAATTTAGCTTTATCTAATATTCAATCGCATTGGGAGGAACTAAAATAAATTAAGTTATATGTTGTAACAGTTTATTGATGAGACAAAGTATCTTTTCCAAGGGGCCTCACATGTCAACACTTTAAAATGAAAATTTTATGTAGTCTTTTGGATTCAATAATGTTCCATTTTTCATCTCAATTCAATATTAGTTTATCCTGCATTAGCTGCAGGCATCTCATGTGTGCAGATAAGTGATCAGACTTCTTAAATCTTCAAAAAGTCAAGTTCATTATACTTCTAATTTAATTCATACATCAGAACCATCAATGCTTTATATAGACAGTTAACACTGAACATTTAGCAGAGTTAATTTCCCCACACTCCTTTTAATTCAGTCCAAAAAGGTCATAATAAAGGAGATGGATAAAAGACAAATGGTGGGAGACTCAATCAAAATCTTTCTCTCTCCTGTTACCATGCAACTACTAAAATGGATTGGATTAGTGAGAAATCTCTGAACAGGGCAGGATATCATTTGACAAGATTAGTTTAGCATGAATGAGTAAGTAGGAGAGAATCTGGTACAATATGGGAATCCAAGAGACTGGGTATATAATGGGTGTGCCGACAAGATAGTGACCAACAAATATCACAGCATTCAACAAATTAAGTAAGGAAATTAACCACACTATCAGAAAGGCAGCATTATAGCTTTCCAAAAAGTTACTATTTGTTGTCTTTGCCACTCTATTTATTTCTGTAGATTATTATTCCAATAAAAAAACAACTGTCTGCAATGTACTGTTACTTTTGAAAAAGCTTTCTCCACTTTCAAACCCCACAAAAACCCCGATTCTGCCACTTGGACCTTGGTAATGATGGAAGGTTTCTGGCATGTGTCTTTTTTTAAAAAACAGTAACTCACTGATCTAAGTGATTGCCTGTTTCTGACACATTGGAAATGTTTAATCTAGTAGCATACAGACATACTGGGTAATTGTGGCTCATAGAAAGACTTCCGGAAACTGAATGTGACATTTTTTTCCATCAAACATACAAATAAATACATGAATATCAAAAAAAACTAATGCTAAAAATAGAGTAAAAATAGAAAATGCTGGAAATACTCAGCAGGTCGCCATACCTGTGGAGTTAAAAACAAGAGTTAATATTTCAGGTCGAAGACCCTTCATCAGAATAAGTGCACCAAGGGTACGAAAGACATGAACATGAATACCAATCTTTTTAACTCCTTTAAACTACTGTAGTTTTCCATTACCCCAGGACATGACAAAGTCCCAGTGAAGGGGCTGCCTTAACGGAATTTCTTCTCTCCCAATTCCTCATTTTTGGACATTGGCCTACCCCACATCATTCCCCTAGACACAGGGACCTGTAGTTTATAGAGGCACACTTCCCCTTTCTCCTGCAATGGACACTGTTTCAGTTAATAATAGCACTCACTGTCCCCATTTCCTTCAATCCCACAGGGACACCCTTTACCATACCTTGTGAAGGTGTTCCCTATTCCTTGATGCTTTGCTTCCCCCCACCCAATACACAATAACATTTTCCCCACCAAAACTACCTCATTCACAAGAACACTTTTAACAGCTATATAAAAGTTTTATTGATGCAAATGGCACAAGGTCAATCCACAACAATGCAAGCACAAGCACAGTGAAGTTACACCAGGATTGCTTCACTGTTTGAACGTGAAGGTGTGAGAGGTGGGAATTGCTTCTCTCAGCGTTGTGAAATCTTTCAAATTTTCTACCCAATTTAGAGAGCAATTGGGCTTGCAGGTAGTATTCAAAGCTGAGACAGACAGATGATTGTACTACAGAGGAATTAATAGTTGTGGGGATCATGTGAGGAAAATGGGGTTGAGGTTAGCGATCAGATTTTCCATGATCTAATAAAAAGGCACCGATTGGCCATAACACCACATATATCTAATGTGTTTGATTCCACCACTTCAACAAAGGAGTACTGTGGACATGACAATGTCAAAAGGTTTGCTATGACTGAAAATTCATCAGAAAGCCTTGCATCAAAACAGTTCACAAAAAAAGCTCACTTTAAGCTCCAGATTTCTGCGCAATAGATCAATATGATGTTCTGTACCCTCAAAGTACATCAACCACAACTTACCTTTTATATAGCACTGTAAATGTAGGAAAATTCCCCAAGAACCTTCAGAGGAAAATAAATAAAAACAGACACCAAGCTCTAAAAGATTTTAGGACAGCAAACTTTGCCTTAAGGAATAGTTGGGTAAGGAACAGGAGGATAGGCAATGCACATGAAAGTATATCCAACAGGGAGAAATTTAGAGACTTATTTTCCTCTTCCGTTGTTTCTTCCCATTTACTCCCTCACCTTCCCTTTGCTATCATATTCTCAAGTTATGACCAACACGTAATGAATTTGGAAATGGTCAGTGTGCAGGATTGAGCAATGGCACTGAGTGTTTGATACTGCAGGCTATCTCATGAACTCACAACCCACTGGAGGAAGTAGAAAGATCGAAAACCAGAAGATCAAGAGATGATTCTTTCTGAACATTTGCTAAGGTGTTAATTGAGCAGAATATCCTCCTGACGCAAAACATCCAGATTAGAGAGAGTTTCTTTTTCCCCTTATCGCTATATACATTTGTAGCTATTACAATGGATAATCAATTATTTAATCTCACAAGTCAAATGGCAAAATGCCACAAGAATAAGAGATCCATGAAGGTCGTCTGCTAAGAATGACAAAACACACTTATTTTTGTTCTACTATATAATGCGGCTTAAATAAAATACAAATAACACCAATAAAGATCAAGGTGAAATTACTGTGCATATAAATAAAATGAATGCAAGGGTGCATTCATTTGTGCCATGCTTTACTCTAGTTTTTAAGGAACTTTCAGCAGGAATGCAGCAACAGAAGCAACACAGTCTTCAACCAGAGAGGACAGATTTTGGGAAAGAATGTGTTCCAGGTCTTCATTGGCACCTTTTGATGGATGACACCAGGTGTCATTAATAGTGTCCAAGAACAGGGCAAAGCTACTCACTTATTTAGCTGCAACCTTCGATTTAGACCACAGAAGGAGAAAGAAGGTAACTTTATTAAATGAAAGTAACCAAAAAGGGGATAATCTACAATGGAAAATAACTAATATTATCACTTAATATTATTGTCACATGAACAACAGGAAATAATAAATACAAACTTTGTGGCAAATAATCATAAAAGTAATTACTTATGTTCCAGTCAGTTCAATCTACCTGCTCTGCTCAAGATAAGTTAATTATGAATTGTTTTAACTGTCTCCCATAGCATTGGCGATAGTAAGATTGAAGACCTAATGCTTTACAGCAGTTTGTATTTTATTGCAATGCACAATTTTGCTACTATGGGTTGTTGTGTCAGACCTGACCTGGTCCTCAGGTCAATTAGTGAGCAAAATATTCACGTAGATGGGGGCTCATAAAATTCTAGCTCAAGATTAAACAGAACAAATATAAACTTGTCCTGTCATCTTCATACCCTAAATTTTGAATTATGAAGAATTACTAAATGCGTGACTTTTTTTTAAGTACCAGCACATTTTCCATGGCATTACTCATGATGAGTCAGAGGATATGCTTTATTATCCCATAAAATATTAATATAGAATCAGGGCCAATAAGTTAAGATTATTAAAGCAAAATTGTATTTTTAAGGACAGTATATTTTAAGGATAGTGTTTATATTTTGGAGTTCATTTTTCTTTTGAAAATTTTCAATGTAAACCCTGGCAGCTGAGTCACTTGTTTAGCAACAAACAATCTGCTGGATGAACTCAGCGGGTTGAGCAGCATCTGTGGGAGGAAAGGAATTGTCAAGGTTTTGGGTTGAAACCCTGCATAAGGACTGAACCCTGCACCCAGCATCTGCAGTCTCTTGTGCCTCCTGGGTCATATTTTTATGTGGTATTTATTACAAGAACTATGTACAGTATCTCAAGATGTAGTTGCATAGGGATGAATAGCTATCACAATTTAAAGCAAAACATTTTTCAAGCTCCTGGAAGTGAACATCACCCATAGCCCGTCCTGGTCCAACCACGTAGACACCACGGCCAAGAAAGCTTACCAGTGCCTCTACTTCCTCAGGAGGCTAAAGAAATTTGACATGTCCCCTTTGACACTCACCAATTTTTATCGATGCACCACAGAAAGCATCCTATCTGAATGTATCACGACTTGGAATGGCAACTGCTCTGCCCGTGACCACAAGAAACTGCAGAGAATTGTGGACACAGCTCAGCACATCACGGAAACCAGCCTCCCCTCCATGGACTCTGTCTATACTTCTCACTGCCTCAGTAAAGCAGCCAGCATAATCAAAGACCCCACCCACCTGGCACATTCTCTCTTCTCTCCTCTGCCATCAGGCAGGAGATACAAAATCCTGAAAGCAAGTACCACCAGCCTCAAGGACGGCTTCTATCCCGCTGTTATAAGACTACTAAATGGTTCCTTAGTACAATAAGCTGGACTCTTGACCTCACAACCTACCTTGTTATGACCTTGCACCTTATTGTCTACCTGCACTGCTCTTTCTCTGTAGCTGTAACACTTTATTCTGAATTCTGTATAGTTTTACCTTGTACTACCTTGATGCACTGTAATGAATTGATCTGTATGAACAGTATGCAAGACAAGATTTTCACTGTACCTCGGTACAAGTGACAATAATAAACCAATTCCAATACAACTACCTGTCCTATTATTCCCAGTAAATGTTAACCCAGTTAATATCCAATTCTAAAATAACGTCTTAAACATACAATAAAAATGATCAGATTTCAAAGTGGAATTCTCAATTTGGCCACCGAGGTACATCCTTCAATAGCTCCATTAAAGTTTTACTCAAGGCTTCAGTCTAATTCAATAGCAGGGGATTCAAGTAGCTATTTTAATTTTACAAGTTTTCAGTCTGGGAATGTGTTGTTTGCAGAATTCCCCAGGATGCAACCTGTAACAACAAGAGTTCAAGGATGTGCCCCTTTATCCTCTTGGATTTAATAGTTTATTTACTCTTTTGTCAAAAGCAAGATATGAGATTGAATTATAAACTTAATTTCAGGTAGATGGTATTTCTTAAAAAAAAACTCTTTCCTGTTTTGAACTATTCAAAATGTGAGACAGACCAGGCAAAGAAACACCTGTTGTCAGAGGATTTTTGCCGATATTAAAGAGATTGCCCATAATTCTGATTAATATTTCCCTTGTGAACTATTTCTTACTTTAAAATAATCTCAAGAAATTAAAACAGCGCACCTAGTTTTTATTACCAATTATTTATTTGCATAGGAAATTTATGTTCATAAAATCTGTGTAAATTAATTTATTTACTAATGGCAAGCTACATTTGCTGCTTTTTTCCCCCCCGACGAAAGTCAATAACAGGTATTGGAAGAATGTGCATCTCAGGTCCATACAGAAAATTGGTATTGGCATTGGTTTGTTATTGTCACGTACACCGAGATACAGTGAAAAGCTTTTGGTTTTCATGCCATCCAGACAGATCATGCCATACATAATTACATCGAGGTATTAAAAAGAAAAACAGAATGCAGAATATAGTATTGCAGTTACAAAGAAAATGCAGTGCAGGTAGACAAATAAATTGCAAGGGCTACAATGAAGTAGATTGTGAGATCAAGAGTTCAAAAGTTCATCTTTTAGCATATGAGAGGTCTGTTCAAAAGCCTGATAACAGCAGGATGGAAGCTGTCCTTGAGTCTGGTGGTACATGCTCTCAAGCTTTTTTATCTTTTGCCCGACAGGAGAGGGGAGAAGAGAAAATGACCAGGGTGGGAGGGGCCCTTACGTTAGCTGCTTTCCCAAGGCAGCATGAAGTATAGATAGAGTCAATGGAGGGGAGGCTGGTTTGCATGATGGACTGGGCTGAGTTCACAACTCTGTGCTTTCTTGCAGTCTTGGGCAGAGCAGTTGCCATACCAAGCTGTGAGGCATCCAGATAGGATGCTTTCTATGATGCATCTTTAAAAATTGTTAAGAATCATAGAGGACATGCCAAATTTCCTTATCCTTCTGAAGAAGCAGAGGCTTGGTGTGCTTTCTTGGCCTTAGCGACCACTTGCTTGTATACTGCTTAGGAATGAACAGTAATCTGGGAAAGTGTCCCAGAGTCAACAAGAAAATGTTTTCTTGTCTGGGACAAGAAAATGTTGACTCTGGTTCTCTCTCAAAGGTGCCTGATCCCAGCAGCAATCAATTGTGCCAAACTGAGGCCTCCCTGGTGCTTCGATACTCAGTCCTTGGTCCTGCTGTATCCAAAGATGCCTTCCGTCCTAAGTATTCTGGAGAACCGGCCTCCTCCACAGTGCTTTCAATCTTGCTGGCCATCTCTACAACTACTGGCAGCGCTCACATATACCAAGACATTTAATATACTACTACTGTGTGAGCTGCCATTCAGTACTACCAGCCCCCAGGGCCACTCCAGGTGCTAACTGGCAAATTACCAACATATTAACATGTCCTTCTGTAACAGTTCATGAGGTAGGAAGAGACGATCAAAACTCATCTTTCACCCCTTTCCACTCAATGTGATGGGTGTAGAAGAAAAACATTTTTCCACAGAAGAAAAATCTCTCTTGCAGCTACCCTCTGAATTAGCAAAGGAAGTGTAGTAAAGGGAGATGTGCAGAAGGTCCTGGAAATTGGAGTGGATGTTGAAAACAAGTCAAAAATTGCCTTCAGTTACAACAATAATCATTAATAGCAGTTCTATTAGAAGAATGCAATATCTTAAATCACTGAGGATCAATTATTCTCATTCCTGGTTTGGGTTTTTGCTTGGAAGCACCTTGCAGCAGAAAACCTTGCTTCATATCACTTTTTAATTCAATAACGTTGAATTAATAAATGCACACCATTGTATGCCTTAGATATAGTATTTCAATAAATGGTGTTGATGGATAATGCACAAAATATTTAATCATACCTCTTAAATATTATTGAAATTATAATTAAACCTTGACAGATTCAAACCAGTAAAACACAGATTTAGGATTGATGTCAGGCAAATGTTTTTACACAAAATATATTAGTACTTGGAAGAAATTTGCTTTAGATGGAGGGGAAAATCCTAGAATAATTCTGGTTTAAAAACCTTCTCAACTGAATCCATCATAAAGTTAAGAAGGATTCTAGAGCACAGGACTAGCCGAGAAGAATAGCAGTGGGCACTTAACACAAAGCATGAGCTATAGAACTTGTGAAGCAAAAGGAAAACATTAGGTGGCTTGAGGTTGTACACTTCTATGATCACAGTAAAATGGGTTTAGTGCAGGAGACAATGTAGTCAGTCTTAAGAGCAACATAATAATGACAGTTGAGGAAGAATATGTGGCACTGATTATGTGAAGAGTATAGCATTCTTAAGGAGCAATGAAATTGAAATAAGAAAGGTTTGAATATGGAGAGGTTCGAAACCAGGGGTGAGAGAGGGATTATTTATTCAGAAAGAAACTTTTCCTTGTACCATGTCGGGAATGAGCAATGGCCTGGGAAAATATTTATCTTTCAAAGGAATTATCCATCTAGTTATCATCCAGTTTGAATAACATCCATCTGTGAGCAATACTCGGTCCTCAAATTGATCATTAGTCTGTAAGAGGCTCCCCTGGTTAATGTACTCTTGTAATCCATTTAAGTTATAGTTATCAATACTTCTCATGCAAAGCAGGGCAACTTCATCGTTGTGTAAAAAGGTGCCAGTGTGAGTAATGACCTGTTGACCTAAATGATTACATCGCAGCTATCAAGAATAGAACCCACCTTGAAGCAACTCTTAGCACAGCATCAAAACCTGTCCCTTATATTCTTAATAAACTGCTGTTAGTACTCCAGTTTTGCCCGTTAATGCTGAAATCTGACTCTTGGTCACACTTACAAACATTTTCTATATGGTTAAGACCTTTGTATATACTGTACATACTTAAAGGATCAGGAGAGGAAACCGAAAGAAAGAAAAAAATAATCTTACAGCAAAATACGTTTTCTTTGCCTGCAGGCATGGTGCTTAAGTGGCAATACAGTGAGCCTAATCTATGGTTACTGATAAAGGTCACAACATCTGGCAGTCTGTCTGAGGTCCAGCCAGAATTCCCTTGGAGCTCTCACTACTGTTAGTAAACATCATGGTGCAGGGTTACAAATTCTTGGCTTTAATAGCAAAGGCAGAATTCTCCTCTGCACTATTGTCCCCAGTAGCACTGAGGTCAATTTTAGTTGTGAATTGTTACACTTGGCTAGTGGTTTCCTGAATTTAGGACCATCCAGGCATCAGGTTGTACATTTACTGGAGTGAACTTATGATGGATTGCCAACTTTTACCAATATGGTTCATTGTTTTTTCAGAGGATCTGAGAAAATCATCCCTTCACTGTTGTTACTTAAAATCCTAGGAAGTGGGCTAGACAGTGAACTTAGACACAAAGCATCAACTACTATAGGCATGAGTTAGCTGATTTTCAAATAGGCGATCATGATGGTACAATCAAGCTCCAAGTCCTTGATCTAAGAAGAGGGAATTAAAAGTTTCCTGCACTGACTTATAACTAGTGGGTTACTTCTCATGTTAAACCTATTCTGGGTATTTTATCAGGATGTTCATAGTAATATTCCATGACCTGACTCATATTGCAACTGCGAACTTCTTGCTGATTATAACACAAAGAAATAATATAACTTTTTGTTCAGTGCACTCCAGTCAGATATAAAAGAAATCCACAAAGTCTCTGCATTATCAATAGAAAATGATTCCATCATGACACAAAATGTTGGAATAGTGAAAATACAGCAGCTGTATCTTCCTACTCCAATATATGTCAATTCCCAACCTCCATGGCATGCTAACACAATGTTTAAAAGAAAGGTTTCACCTCCAAGTGTGGACTGTATAGAAACACTGACAGTTGGATATAACCTTGATCTTTCATTCGGGCAGCAAGATCTATGGGGGCCTAGGAGAAAACCATTGATCTGCATTTTTAAAATTACATTGGAGGATATTTTCATTTTATAATGTGGGAATAAGCAAGATAATCCACTTTGCAAGGAAGAATGAAAAATAATTTAACAGAGTGAGACTTCAGAATGCTGCAGTATAAAAAGGGTCTGAGGATCCAAGTACATGATATACAACTAATTGGCATGCAGGTCTGCAAGTAATCAAGAAGGCCAATGGAATATTGGCTTTATTGCAAGGGGTATGGGTTATAAAAATAGAGAAGTTTTGATGCAATTCTACAGGGCATTGGTGAGACTGCCCCTGGATTACTGAGTACACTTTTGGTGACCATATTTAAGGATAGAGATAAAAATGCAGAAAACGCAGGGAAAATAGGTCATTTGGCTCCTCAAACCTGTCCCACCATTCACTATGATCATGGCTGATCTACCCCAGACCTCAACTCTTCCTCTGTGCTCAATTTCCATTGCCCTCAATCCCCAATCTTTCAAAAATGTATCTATCTCCAGATACATTTGCACAACTCTGGGACAGAAAATTCCAGAGATACACCATCCTCTGCTAAACAAAATTTCTACATTCCTCAGTTTTAAATGACTGCCCCCTTATCTTGAAGCTATGTCCCCTTGTTCCCACTAATGAAAATATCTTGATATCTACCCTGCCATGCCCCCTCATATGTTTCAATAAGATCATCCTTCATTCTTCTAAACCATAAATAATACAGACCCAACCCATTTAGCCTTGGATGAGGAGGTTCTTTAGGTTGATTCCTGAAATGAAGGGTTTGATGCATAAAGAAAAGTTGAGCAGCTTGGACCTTTATGCATTGGAATATACAAGAATGAGATGTTATATAATTGATACATAAAAGATTCTGAGGGGGATTTTCTCACCACAGTATTGTACCATAGTAGTGCACTGCTGCAAAAAGTTTCCTGTTGGAGTGGAATTCCTCTACAGGGCAAATGGGAAATTATTCAACCCACATCGGCTTCACTCCATGACCAAGGTCACCCTAACCTTAATAGGCAGATAATGTTTGGGTGTTTGCCAATTATGAGGCCAAGCTCCATGGCAGCATCGACTCGTGTCTGAAGTGTGTGGGAGAATGGCCCTTACACATAACATCTGCGCAACCTGCTCCTGTTGCACAACTTTGTCCCCCAATAATAAAGAGCCATGACAAGATTCTAGAAAACACTAATCACTTTCTATAGCACATCAACTATCAGCGAAAGCAGACACCGATGATGAAATTCACTGTCCATTCCAGTAAACCAGACACTCTCTGGCCATTTGAGAAAAAGAATGTTCTAAAATCAATCCTTAAACCCATCACAAAGCTTGTTGTCTACTGGGTACAGGTGATCCCTGCCCTCTGTATGCTTTTGAGACATGGACTACCTACAGCAGACACTAAGTACCACCACCACCACCACCTTCATTATATCCTCCGTCCACTAACAGGATAACCAAAGTAACATCACTGTCCTCTCTCAAGCCAACATTCTCAATTATACTCAGAAGGATCTGAAGGGCAGGTTATGCCATTTCCATGCTCAATACCAGTCACCCAAACAGGGGCTCTGTTCTGAGCTCCGCCACATCAAGAGATTACCAGATCGATGAGGAAATGATTCTATGATGTTCTCAAAGCTTTCTTAGAATGCTGTAAATTTTCGATGGCCTTGTTGGGATCTTTGGTCCATGACCACTCAATATATGGAAAGAGCAAAGCAAGAACAGCAGAAGGGGCATACCTCACCCCTTACTACTCATCTTTCTGCCTTGTCAAGAACTTCCTGCTCCACTTGTTGCAGTATCAGCAGAACCCATGTGGGCCTCATCAAACAATTCAGAACTAAAGTGAATGCAAGTTAGTCTTAACCCCAAAGAACTGCCCAAGAAGAATAAGCAACTTGGATATGTTACACTCAATCTCTTCATTAGATATTATCTCTACACCTACAAAATAATTCAAAACATTGAAATCTACAATGCTTCAGTTATTTACAGATATACTTTGATGATGTCTCCTCATTCGTGTTGTCGTCAATGGCCAGATGAACTATCTCCTCCCAGACTTTCTGCAACACAAGATAAGCAAGTGTCATCTTTTGGATTCTCAACTGCTGGAGTTAATATCCAATGTTCCCATATCAGGAAGACTATGGTTTTAGATGGATTAAAAATCTAACTAGACTGTCTCAACAACCACTCCCATGTCTGGTTCAGCACAATTACAACCAGAGAAAAGTTACCTATGACTCCACTCCCATAAAGCTAGCTACCTCTGAAAGTGCCTTAGTCACAGGATCAGTGAAGAATCCCTAACTTTCTAGAGTGACATTTTCCATTCGTGATGTGGGAGGAGAGTAACCTATAGAAGAGGGTAGAATAAAAACATTAAAATCAAAAGTGCAAACATTTGAAATCGAAAATAAAAGCAGAAAATGCTAAAAACACTCAGGCAGCATCTGTGGAGAAAGGAATTGAGTTAATATTTCAGGTCAATGACCGTTCATCTAAATTGCTAATGTTGTTCATTAGTACAAGTCAGGGTAGAAAGTTGGTATTCTCTATTTTGACTCTGAATGTACCGTGATTATTGATAAAAATTTAATTTCTCAATGCCTTCTCACTTGCTGTGGAACTGTTGCACCTAAGTAAAGGTTGCTGGGCATTTTTCAGTTAGCAATTTATAGTTCTTTTTCTATCTGTTTTAATGACTCATTGTAATCCAAGACTGAACAAAGGAATAACTCTTTAGGTTATGCAAGATTCTACTTGATAGCTCAGTAATTCAAATGTTGGTTTGAGCTGAATTAGCTGATTGCGACTGGGGTGAAGGATGAGACTGCAGTTTATTTCACATTCACTCATAGAGGAGCTATACCAGGAACCCCAGCTGAAAACACCATGTAAAATCAAGATTAGACTGGGAAAGAATATATTCCCAGTACTCTAAATCTAACTCACCCTGTAAGGCTATTGGAGCTCCATAGCTGAAATAAGTGAGGGCAGATGGTAACGCCAGCAAAATGGTTAGTTATGGTAAAAGAAATCAGAGAAATTAATAGTGTTTGAGGTAATTGCAGAGACACTGCAATGAAGAAAGCCAGGGTCACCAATTCCCATTTGCTATTTTCCCATTGTTTCCCAAGTGTGCAGCATGGAGCTGCAGGCCAACATCTGCAGGACAAACAGTGCTCAGAGAGCAGTCACAAGATGCTCCCACTTCTGAGTAAGACTTCAGCTGTTAAAATGTTTCTCCTTGGCAGACAATTCTTGTGGCAAGTCTAAAATCACGGATTATTAGAATAAAACAACAGAGAAATTATCTGGAAGAAAGTCTACCTAATATTATCTGTTTACCTGGGGTATAGTTAACAAGAATCTTACCAAAGTGGACTAAAGATTTAGTTCACCCACTGGCCGATAACTCCCATATGGATGCAGGCAACATCAACATTGACATACTTTAAAAGCATGCAAAGGTTATTCTATCATTGTTCAACCCAGCAAGATCTGTCACAACATCAATCAACAGTCAGGTTGGTGGCAGCTTGATCATGTCAGACAACTGCTTAAAAGTGGGCAATGCTCCAAGGGAGTGCATCTGAAAATCAATGAATTGTGCCACAGAGTTGAAGGCAATGTCCACTCTAATTCTCCCCCTTGGTCATTTCCCCAAGGTCATACATCAAGAGTAGTCTTTTCCCTTTACAGGAAAATCCTATAAGCATAGATAGTGACTTGGTGTCAAGAGTGTGAATTACATTTCTTCTGTTCTTATTTCTTATGGTCCTGTATTCTTAAAACTAGCTAACATAGAATATAGCAAGAGATTTCACCTTGTACACAGAACAAAAAGAGGAGCTTGAAAATATTGATGGTTTGTAGAAACATTATTTCAGTTAGTCACAGATAAACCTATTCAAAAGCTCCCAGAGGAAATAGAAGAACTAAGTTGTATTGACTAATGCAAGTTAAACTTATTTCAAAAATAATAACTTGCTATGCAATATATGAGACAGCAGTTCATGCCCAATGGAAATACATTAGCGGCTACCAAAGCTTTCCATGAACAGATGTTTGCTTTTCCCATGTCTGGGTCTGTTGTAAACTATTTGATGATGACAGCTTTCCATAAATAAGTCAATAATGCCACTGTTATTGTACAGTTCAGAATTATATGATATTTATAGCTCTGAAGTCAACTACTTTGCCACCAAAGATAAGATCTTTATTAGTCACATGTACATCGAAACACACAGTGAAATAAATCTTTTGCATAGTGATTTTGGGGGGCAGCCCGCAAGTGTCGCCACGCTTCCAGCGCCAACATAGAATGCCCATAACTTCCTAACCTGTACGTCTTTGGAATGTGGGAGGAAACCGGAGCACCTGGAGGAAACCCACACAGACATGGGGAGAACGTACAAACTCCTTACAGACAGCGGCCGGATTTGAACCCGGGTCTAGTAGACTACTTGTGGCCTATGTCAGTATTTTCCACATAGGCCTACCACAACCACATGTTACCTAACCTTATCTGAAAATTAATTCATTATTTTTACCCTCATGTATTTATCTAGCTGCTCCTTAAATGCATCCCCTCAGCAATGTAATTGGCTAATAGATCCACATTCCAACCACTGTCTAGATAAAGTTTCCCCTGAATTCCTAACTGGATATGTTAGAGACTATCTTACATGGGCCACAGAGAAATATTTTATCTGCATGTATTAAACCTCGATAATTTTAAAGCCTCTGTTAGCTATCTCTTGCTCATATTTTCATTTAGCAAATTTACACTTAGCACTATCTTAGAAAATATTATTATAGAACAGAGAACGATTCTACTGTGTTTATGTGTAGTCTAGAGAAGACTACAAAAAAAATGGATGGAATTAAGGATTGTTCGGCAGAAGCCCAGTATTTCCATTCGCCAGTACAGCAGATCAAGGATTTATGCTGGGATTTTATGGATCTGTGTCTTGCTAGGTAGTGTCTTTGTTCAGCAGACCAGCACAGGAGCCTAACTGCGTCTGACTTAATGAACCATTAATATTATTTGGATGGAACTTATTCGTAGATCCAGGGAGATCCAATTTCACAGAGCTCAAGATGGTGCCACTTTTAAGTCCCTTCTAAACTATGGGTTTTACAGTCTGAAATGTTTAATGCAAAGAGGAAAAAGAGATGATGAAAGGGAAAATAACAGTAAGTGTGGAGAGTGTTATTAACAAGATTTGTTCTGAGGAGATAAATATCTGGCTCCCGAAACTGCACAACTGTTCCAGCAGAATCCTGCTGTAAGTTACATTTTCCCAGGAACTCCTTGTCTCTCTTTGACTTCTCATTCACCGAAGTAGGAGTACACCTGTGTGTGTGCTGTGTGTACCTGTGTGCATGTACCTATTAACAGCAGGAGACAGGGACCGACCCAAAACATGAATAGATGAATAGAAGCAGCATTTATATTGATACTGATAAAGAGATGAGTGTTTCACACAACAACCAAGTAGTCAAAAGGAGGTGAGAGAAAATAAATGAAAGCAAATATGTGAAGTGAATAAATGACTTAAAATAACAATTTTAACTACTCCCTTATAAGATGGGATGAAGAGCCACTGAAGGGCATACAGGGAATGGAAAAGTAAAAAAAAATTCCTGCAGATCCTGTAATCTGAAATAAAACAGAAAATGCTGGAGATACTCAGCAGGTCAGGTAGCATCTGTGGAGAGAGAAACAGAGTTAGTGTTTCAGGTGGATAACCTTTTCTTTAAGCTGATTATGGATAGACCTGAACCGTTAACATTGTTTCCCTCTTCGTGGATGCTGTCAACCTGTTGAATATTTCCAGCATTTTCTGCATTTTATAGAGGAAATGGGAGTTTTTGCAATCTGTACAAGACTTTATCCAGTACATGAAGAAACCTTAGGTGGAGGAGTCACTGCTGGTCTAGAAAAGGTAGGAAGTGCAGACAATAGCAATTACCACATAATGCGGCTCAAGATAAAGATTGGGAAGGACATAAGTAAGATAAGAACAAATTATTACGGGGGGAGAAAGCTGAAAGTATCATTGAAGATAAAAAGAAAGTGTGAGTGGAAAACATTTAAAATGGTGACCAATGGACCAAGAGAAAAATATCTCAACATAAAGCAAGAACAAACTAGCGAGTAATAACACACCCTTGATGAATAAAGAAATAAGTACAAAGATGAAATTAAAAGAACGTATGTACTTTGTAAAGAGAGAAAACAGTGATGAATGGAAATGGACAACATTTATGAGAGAAGTGTAAAATCAATTAGAAAGGAAAAGTGAAACCACAAAACAATATTATCAAGTAATATAAAAAGTGCAAAGTATTTGTCACACAGATAAATAACAGAAGAAAAATCTGCAGATGGATGAGTTCATCAAGAAATCTACAGCTGATAACTGCAACATGGCAGAGATATTAATTATCCTATCAGTTATTATTAGGCATGATAGCATGTTAAAAGAGATTAATAAAGATTAATTTAAAAGAGAAAGGGGAAATAAAACATTTAAAAAATGTTATAATAAAAAAAATCAGAGATAATAGATGATCCTGGAATGCATCAGTATATTTTAAAAAGTAGCATAAGGGAAAGCAGTGGGAGTGCAATGTATAAACAATTTGTGCCAGGGAACTGGTGAGCAGTTAGTGTGATTCCTATTTAAAAGGAGAATATAAACAAAATACAGGAAATATTCACTAATTATACTAATATCAGTGGTGGGGATCATGATAGAATACGTACACAATTACACAATAGTGAAATATCAAGAAAATGAAAGGATAACAATGGATAGTCAGTGTGGATTTTGTAAGGGTAGGTCATGTCTGCCCAAACATTTTGCCTCAACTGGAATAATTAGAAACCCAGCCCCTTTGCTGATTGAACCAGAAGGAACACCTCTTCTTCACCAGACTGACAATGTTTGAATACATAATCCAACAACTCCACCCAATACATAAGTACTCCTTCCACCATCTACCCTCAAATACAATTGGTTGTACTACGACAATGTCAGTTATGCGACTTTGCACCAGTTGCATTAATCTCTTCCCTGCCATTAGAAATGGCACTTTTTACTTGTGACACTGGTACCACACTAATCCAATCCCACTGGACTACACACCACTATAATAGCAAACCTGCATTTTGCAAATTGTATTCAATTCTTTTCCTTTTCCGGCTGGACCTGAATCCCTTTACATTCCAGATGCCTGACACTTGTGGAATTAAAAGTCAGTGATTGTGGGAATTAAGTGCTGGATCATTTTTCCTGGGCCAAGTGCCCTGGAACATAAGAATTGTGATATATAAGCACTAGGGAACAAAGGTTAGAAAGTGTTTTGCAGATTCCCCAGTTACCATGAAATGGATTTTCTGATTTGAGTTCCGCAGGCTGTCTGTGGCTTTGCCTCTGGCCCACTTTCAACAAGCACAGTTGTCTTTAAATAAAGAAATTGCTGTGATATTTGTCAGTTTTCAAAAATAAAAATAACAACAATTGCTGCTGGGACAGATACGAGCTATGCACCTGATGCATTTCCTCATACTAAATTATCAGCCTGGATTTTAAACCAAGCCAGCTGGTGAGATTCTGATTGTTCTGATTTTATGAACCATTGCATTCACTGGTTAAAGGAACAAAATGTATCTGTCCAAGTGACTGAAGCAGACAGACAACCAGAATTTTTGTATTCTTCTTCTCTACTTCACATGTACTTTTACATCAACAAACACAGTTGTGGGAAGACATGCCATCAAATAAGCAACATTTAACACTCCCCACTTGCAGTGATATATTTATACGATGTAGAATACTACTAATATTATTCTTTAATATTTAATCGTCCCTCACCAAGGCACTAACAATTTTTTAAAACACCCGGCATCAACTGAGACTTAATCTGTTTTCTCCATCCCTGCTCTAAGTACTAATTCTTCCTGGGCCACTCATGCAGATATTTAAATGACATCCTTGTATGTGGACTTGAGGAGACTTGATTTTGTCTTAACCTATATAACACTATAACAGGGTGGGAAGGAATGAGGATTGATTCATCTGTGGGTAGCCAGAGAAATTAGTTAGTATTAAGTTAAATGAAGAGGCTTATAAACTTACCAGAAATAACATGCCTGAAGATTGCTGAACAATGAAATGCTCCCAGAGGGCCAAGAAATTGATAAAGAAAGGCAAGATAGAATTTAAGTGTAGTTTGGTAAGAAACACAAAAACTTAACCGTAAGAGTCTTTTTTGGTACATAACAAGGAACAGATTGTCAGGGAAAATATGAGTGTATTACAGACAGAGAAGGGAGAACTTATAACGGGGAAAAAGGCAATGGCAGAGGAGCAAAACAATTACTTTGTATCTGCCTTCAAAGAAGGAGGCACACAAAACCTGCCAGACATATTAGAGAATCAAAGGTCCAGTGAAAATGAGGAAGTGAAGGAACTAGATCAAAAAATTTTATGAGAGAAGTTGGTGAGCTTGAAAGCTGATAAGTCCCAAGGAAGAGGAGCTTGGTTCTCAGCAGGAGATCTTACCACCCAGACCTTTTGAGAAGTGACTCTCCTGCCTGGATCTCAGAGTAGAACTGTGTGTGAGACATTTGGACTAGTGGGATTTCTTCACTGAAATCTACCAACTATTGCAGGCACAATTCCAAACTCAAATCAGGGCAGGGACCACATTGCCAGTGATTATCAAGGTAACCACTGCACTTTTAAGCCTTCAGCTGTTTCCTTCCTTAAGAAGATGGTAATATTTGCAACTTGAGCAACAAACAATCTACAAGGGAATTGTCGTTAATTCTTTTCACCCCACAGATCTGCTCGACCAGCTGAGTTTCTCTAGCGGATTGTTTGTTGCTCCAGATTCAAGCATCGGCAGTTTCTTGTGTCTCCAATTTTTGCAGCTTTTCAGTTTGCCACCCATCTTTGTGCCAGATGGCCATTGGTGCTCATTATTTAAAAAAGCCATTTTATTCACTCTTACCAGCAACCAGCAATAGAAAGAGGGCATGGCTTTGCTCAGACTGCAGGCTTTCCCATGGTGAAGAAAGGCAGAGGCAGGAGGGTGAAGCAGGGGAGAAAAGGGAGCAGTAAACCAAACCAGAGTACTCCACATTCTTGGCTAGCTGTGCCCGGAGAACTTGTCAGAGTTCATTCCAGTAACTGCAACCCCAATTCCCAGCTCAGCAACTGTTCCCCACCCTATCACTGACCTTCATAGAATCTGCTGATTAAAATACAAAAATAAAAAAGAACCCCAAAATAAATGTTCAGAATCAAATTTAGAAAGAATTTATGCCACATTCCAAATAAAAGACAAATAATCACCCTTGTGCATTCACTTAGTGCTCGTTCTCTGTGTACCTTTGGCTATCCTGGTGCTCCTACAGTGGCTACAACAAAACTGGTGAAAGGCTAATGGCTTTCAGTAGGATACATCAGATAAGTTTATAAGATTAATAATCATCTCTTGGCCAAGACTCAACATTAAAAAACACTGTGAAATAGAGACAGAAAACCCTTAGTTGAATTAAGAGGGTATGGCTGACTTGTAAGCAGCAGTAAAGTTAACAAGCACCTTAATAGTAATGGAGTGCATCATCTCAACATAAGTGCCAGTGGTCTGGGCAGGCAGGTTGAGAAGCAATAGCAAGGGCAAGGAAACAGATGCTATCCTGCTGTGAAAAAAATGCCAGATTTGTATTCCATAGAGCGACAGCCTCTGTCCCAGGGTTGGCCTCAGCAATTCCAATAATCTGTTAAATGGCAGATTGCTATAGTGCTGTGAAACCGTGCAAGCTTATTTGCAAAGCATAATTCACAATCATGAAAGGTGAAGTCCAGGTTTGTTTGACAGTACTCAAAAGTTGAATGGCTGGCACTTGCAGTGTAATGGAAGCTATCACACTGGCTGTTGGACCATGGTGGGTCAAAACTGAGGTGGCAGAGACAAGAATGAATGAGCTGCAAACACTGCGTGAAGGACAGTGCTATGTCAGTGCTACTTTCTTCTGAATTCTAGACACTAAACACAACGTTCTAGTTATTTTCCTAATGAACCAAGTATTTCATCATGCTCTTCAGCTTTCATTTTTAGGCTGCACCATCGAGGTCCTAATTTGGCTCCTGTGGAGCAGAGCCTATGGGCAATTGATACTACCTCCCTCAACTATAAGCCATTCCTGCCCATTGTGTACAGATCCTGCCACTGTGCTCTCCTTTAAATTACATGTATCTGAGCTGGTGACTGTAAATGTGAAATCAACTTGCACTCTGACTACAGTGCAAGTATGAGAGGAGGGATCAAGTGTGGCGATATGATAAATTTCCACAGTTAGTAGCCTGCTGCTAACAATGGCCTCAGTAATGGGTGTCCCAATATGGACCAGGATCTTCTCCTCCAAGGGGGAAAGGACATGCAGGAGCACCTAATTCCTTCTGGTTAATTGCTGCAATGTGCAGTCGTGCATCATCTTATCCTGCAAGGCAGACGGAAGTATATCAACAAATGTCTTGAAATCTGTTTGAGTGTTATGCCTGTTTAATAGCTGACACTGTATGCAAGCTATGAGATCTTGATGTGAATTGTGTAGAAATGTTACAAATGTGAAAATGAAATAAAATGTCTTAATGTTAGGCATGTGTTCTTGTTGACAGGGATAGTGATAGATGTGAAATGAATTAAATATACGTACATATGCTGTGGCAATAGGATATGGCATTTGAAGGTGCTAATGCTGAACTTGACCAGTAGTTCAATGTCACTGAACTTCTTGCAGCATTACATCATGTCCTTGGGACATGACTTCTGGCAATGATCTCGACTGCCATTGCCTCCTGAGCATAAACCTGGAGAGGAATCTGTAGATACAAGATATTTCTCTTCTTTTCCACCTTTCAGCCAAGGCCTCCAGTGTTCAGTCAAATAATTTGGAGTCTTCTCCTATACTGCGTCACTCTTTACTCTTTTCCAGGTTAGCTTCAGTTGTCGTACACATATTGGCACCTGATTCAGCCACAAACCATGAGCCCTTTGAGAGTTAGAGACTAATTTTAAGGTGAGTTTTAAGTTTTAACTGGTGCTTGCTACTTGTAATATTGGCCTCTTGCTGAAGCTTCCAGCCAATGAACAGTGTGATTAATGTCAGCTAAACATTGGATTCATTATAATTAGCAGCAGCACAAAGTTGGCTTTCTGCCTAAATTCCACAGATTGTTGATCATGCAGTACAATCAATGTGACAATTTTTGGTGGCTAATAAATTTAGTTTCTCACTTTGTTAAAAATTGTGTGACTCACTCATTCCTTTTTACTATGTGATAGCTGGCCCACGTGCACAATATAAACTGAGCAAAGGATAGCAAATCCCTCCAATCTGCTACTCCATATAGTGTGTGTGTGTGTGTGTGTGTGTGTGTGTGTGTGTGTGTGTGTGTGTGTGTGTGTGTGTGTGTGTGTGTGTGTATAAGCAACTTAAAGGTTAATATGCTGCAGGAATGTGCACCAAGAAGGAGCTGGCAAAGTGCGACTGCAGTGAGTTATAGCCTCACTGTACAGATTAAACACTCAGGCTATTGCTGCTCACTGATGTGACATTCATATGAATCCTGTTTGACTCACACTGGATGGGGCCTTCCATTAACATTCCATTCCAGCTTGGCTTCTTGCACAGGCTGCTCCACATTTCAACACAAAGATGTTTGGGGTTTCCCACACTATATTATGACTGAGGGGCTCAGCTAAAGGTCTTTCTCTCCTTTTTCCATGCCAGTTGGACATGGCAAACTCTGCCACCTGTCAATGCCAACTATAAATTGAGTTTAAAATCACAGCCAGAATTATTTTTAAATCAGAAAGGCAGAGAGCAAACAAAGAAACTTTCATCCTTCATCCCTGCCACTGGTTTGAACTTTAACCCAGGTTTCAGAGGTGAAAGATTAGTGTTCAAACCATTGTGTTAGTTAATCTCACATGAGGGAAACAAAAATTCTATTCCTTCTCTTTGCATTGGATTTTAACTGCATATGAGCCTACATGAAAAGCTGCTAATATTGAGAGAATTTAGGGGATAATTTGAGAATACAGGAAACATTGGCTGATTGGCAAGAGACTACTTGTTGGGAGAATTCATTTCTGAGAAGAAGTGTAAAGTAGAATTGGCTAGGAACCACTGTGCTTCATTGTAATATCTTCATCAAAGCTTTAAGGTTCAATATATATAAATCAATAGAGTCAGGATTTATTTGCCAACCAGAACACGTAACCTATTTACATCTTCAAACTGCTGCCATAAACCAAGTGACTGTGACATTGCAGTAAAGCACACACATCAGATGAAGCTTCTGTCTTCACACAAATATAGATCAACAGGTAGATATACTACACAGAAAAAAGTATTTCCCTATAAGCCTCTTTTATACTTTCAGCTGTGAAATACAAGTAATCTGTATTAATATACACACGTAATGAACAACAACTTAATTAATGTTTTAGTGCTTCTTGATCTCATTAAATATTCTGTATCAATTCAACTTTTGGACTCTTTGGTTTTGAATTTGAGCTCATAGAAGTTTTTTTTAAAATCATACTTGCTTAGATTTGATTCTTTACTTCCTGAATTCTGCACTGGATTCAACGTAAACATAATTTCATGATCAAGTGGTTCAACAGCCAGACTTGTTTCATTTCATGATCTGACCGACTTGAACACTTTAGATTCTGTCATCAATTTCATGCAAATATCGCTTAACTCCACAAACTTCTACTATGATTTCTACCTCCCTCTTATATAGGAGGTTGGAACCATAGGTAGGATAAGAACACAAACGTACTTATTTTGCTTGAAACTGTATCCATTCAGATTTGTGACAACCATGTTCTCAATCTTTTCTTTGTCAATAATTCTACAGATATACGTCCCATGGTACTGTGCACAGTTGTTGTGTACTCAGCAAAATAAAACTGCTAAAGCAAAGTTCCATTCTTGAAAGCACCTTTAAGTATTCTGGCTGATCTCTCTGCTCTTCCGTTTGAAGCTGGATGATAGGAAGGAACAGGATTTCATTGGCTACCATTCTGTTTTATAAAGTTTGCAGAGAGTAGATTGAAACTGGGGCCTATTGTCATAGTTCAACTTATCAGGTAAGCCAAGATGTGCACATATAGATCTTAACATGTCTCCGCATGTTCAGTAGTGTTACATGAACCCCTGAGTCATTTCAATCCACTTTGAATGACGATTGATCAATAGCAGGAAACTGCCATTTCCATTTTTTTAATTCTACATGAACTCCTTGAAAAGGTCTGGGTCTGGTCAGCTGTGTGCATGGCTGCAAATAAGTTTTTAGAACATAGAAAACCTACAGCACAATTCAGGCCGTTCGGCCCACAAAGCTGTGCCGAACATGTCCCTACTTTAGAAATTACTAGGCTTACCCATAGCCCTCTGTTTTTCTAAGCTCCATTTTTTTGTTGCATTGTTCTTTGGAAAATACCCCATTTACTTGCTCGTAATTCAAGGTTACTGTCTAAATCAAGCCAGTAACAAAAAAGCTTCTTGCAATTGCTTTCATACTGATATTCCAGCCTGTTCAGTATGAAGTTTGGCCAAAATCTTCTCTAAAATTAGTAAGGATTACCACCCAATGATTCCACTTGAAGGAACCCTGCTCAGACGACAACTCATTCTAACAGTTGTGGGATGGTTTCAGTTCCTTGCCTAAATTTTGTCCTCCCTTTCATGCTCATCCCAAGTGTTTTTTTTAACATTTAGTCTTTCTGGGTTGTGTCCCCACCAACTGCATTTAACACTGGGCTTACATTGTCACTTCTAACATCAGAGTCCTAATGTGGTAGCTTCAACAGAGCACCCCAACAGCTTACTACCTGGATCTCCTGTACTTCATTGTACAATAGTATTACACTAGAAGGTCTCCCCAAATTTGCATGCTTGCAGATTTTGCTGATTTGCGAATTAATATCACCAGTAATGACTTATGACCTGATAATAGTGTAAAAGATCTGTCTTGGACAAACTAATTGCATTTCTTCTTTCTAAATCAAGCCAATCTCCATTATGTGCATATTTGTGCTTTCTCCTTGTGAGAGAGTTCATGAGGCAAAATCTATGGGTTTCTCATGGCCATCATCTATCATGTGACCTACTAAGACACCTACATTATAATTTGATGGATTACATGCAAGTAGCAGTATTAGAGGGCAGCATTTACTCAGCCTTTCTTGCGTTCATCATATGCACTTTGCTCCACAAGTATTTCATATCCTTCTTCAAGAAGTGATGCAATGGTCTGAACAATGTCAGAAGGTCATGGAGGGAACCCCTTTTAATACTGCACCCTCCCTAGGAACAACCTACTATATTTTCATGCTTTGATGCATTGGTGATGGTCTCTCCATTTTCCTTCATTGGTTGTAAGCCTTTGACATCAACCTTCAAACCAGCATATGCTACTTTTTGTTAAAAAAAAACATTTACTTTGTTCCCAGTTCAGATTGTACACATGTAATCTCCTCATCACTTCCTTAAAACCTGGCACTGGTTCTGTGGGCTGTTGTCCCAGCCTGGGGACAGATCTGCAAAGGTTTGCACTGCCCCACTATACTCCAAGAGGAGTGCATCAGCAGGTGCCCCGTGGCCTTAACTCTAAGTGGAAGGCTGTGCTACAGTCTCCACTCAGGAAAGGCCCAATTACAGGTTGGGCCTATCCCTGCAGATCACAGCAGCACATAGCCCCAGTGATAGAACTTCCACAGCTCTTTGGGGTGGAGAATTCCATAGACTGGCTATCATTAAGAGAAGAAATTCTTCCTCATCACAGATGGACTACCATTTATCTTGCATTTATGCCGCCTTGTTCCAGTTGCAGTTATGATGATGCCTGCCCATGGTCTACAAGTCTTCTAATATTAACTACTAATAATAATTAAAGACCATGGAAATGTATCCATGGAAGAATCTTGCTCATTCAGGAGAGAAGCAAATGGTAAAAGAAAATTGGAATTCATTTGTCGATCATGGGGTTAACAAGACGATTAAGTACTTAACGTTTGCTTGAGTGTCACATGTCTGCTGACCAGGTACAACTAGTGACACAGAGAGGATCAGCATGGGAACAGGGTCAATAAGATTAGAGTACAAAGCAACTCGCATCTCAGCCCAGCTCAGACAGCCTGGCTGAAAGTAAACAACAGAACCCACACGAAGGCAAATTACCCCTGGAGTGGCAGGTCACGCAGCATTCCCAGCGGGATTCCCATTAACATCTCATTCCAACACTTCATGGCATTGTATGAGGTTGGACCTAACTGAGCAAGGGGAGGTGTAGAAGTGTGGAAGAATTTTCAGAGGCTGAATGCACGCCAACAAGAGACAGACTGGAAAGTTAAGAGTTCAGTTACAGTCCATTGGAGGGCTTGTTCTGCAAACTAATTATTTTCTCACCACGAACAGAATTTCAGTCAGACAAACAATTTGCTAAATGTGTGTGTTTTTACTCAGTCTCATTTGTTAAATGTGACATGTTGGGGAAAACAAAATTGTCATTTTTAAACTATTGCATTCAGCAGTAGATCCACCTGTGAAACTGTGATCGCCTGTCCTGTCTCCTCAAGATCGTAATGTCACCTCAGATGTAGCAGGAATTCTGACATGTCTCTTGCAGGAGAACAAAATGAAAACACTGGCTAATTACAAGACCAAGGGGTGTGAAAGAGAGCAAAAAGACAAAAGAAAATGGGAAAAAAGAAAGAAGAAAGGGCAAAATACGTTTTTGACTATGGGTGCAGCTTACCATCTTTAACTGTATTTACTTTCTTTTGTCATTGAAATTTAAAGGATATTTTAACTTTCTCTGAGTATACAAAATGGGCAACAGAATGAAATGGCAGGTCAGTTTAAACCCTATTTGAAGTAGGCTTCCAGACAATTACTCTGAAGACAGCAGAGAGCTGCCAATATACATGCCAGCACCTTCACAAGGGGTGGAGAAGTGAAATTAGAGGAGAAGACAAAGCATGTCCTAAAGTCAATGCATTAAAAATTGTAGGGAGAATTCTTCTGTTGAGTCTTCTTTTTGGAATTTTAGGTGAAAACATCTCACACTATTTCACTGTACATTTCTGTCGCATGTAGTCATATTTTGGTGGCATTTTCAAACACCAGACAGGCTAACAAACAAGGAAGTAATAATGAATATCAAAACTTTTCTATTAGTGGCTTCATTGCAACACTTGATATTGGGTGCAGCAAGTCACTGATGTGCAGGATTGAGAGCCAGAAAGGATCCGTTAAAAATGAAAAAGCCTACCCAGGGAATGAAAGGTGGTTGATCACAAGTTCAGTAGCAGCAGGAATTTTTTGCAGCATAACCTCCAATCTACAGCCCTCTCAGCTCCCTCAATTCTACCCAACTCTTGACAAACTCCACTGAACAAACAGGAAATGCAGCAGAAACATAAAAACATAAGGAATAGAAACTTGACGATGCGCAAGAGTCCAAAATTAGAAGAGTGTAGAGCTCTTTGTGGGGGAAAAGATTTGCAGAGCCACAAGTGGTCACAGAGAGAAAGAAGTGCTATAGAGTGTGTGCTTACAATTTCCCTGGATAGTGATTTCTCAACCTTTGTTAAGGGTAGCACGGAAAGCAAGGAGCTAGAGTGAGGTTAATCCAGTGAATAACTGTTACACTGGTAACGAGCCCAGCAAACTGAGAACACAGGAGTAACACAGGAGACCCCACCCATGACTAAGGAGAAAGAAATAATCAAAAGGATTAATTATATTTCTTGTTACAAGTCATCCAGGTAAAAAGGACAGTCCCGTTAATAAGCCTGTAACCTCATATTGATAACGCTCATTTTAATCATTATTATGTGTTAGATAAAATAACCATTGTTCTCCCATGTTTGTTTTATTGCCACCTGACCTACTCAGGAGAGTCCTTATCAAAAGTTCCATACTAATCTTGTTTGCTTTTGAAGGACATGCACTCATTCACACCCCAGTTACACTAATACTTAATTCTAGTTCCAGATAGATATCACCACACCCAAGTAACCTCTCTTCTGCCCATTCATCCGCAAGGATGTAGTTTCTGCAGGGCATGTGCTGGCCCACTGCTGAGGAGGTAAATAAGAACAGGTAGGAACCAGATTGAAATCCACTTACTTTTCAGTCCACTCTTTGAGATCACTTCTATTTGGTCCAGCACGGGATGAGTACTGTCCACTGCGTTCATCAAATTTTGGCGAAATATTTGGTCAAATGATGATATCAGATCAGAGCTTAAACCAATATGCATTAATGTGCACCTTCAATCAGATATAAAACACCATGCCCCTCAGATGGGCTAGAAGAAGCAAACTCTCAGCCAGACCTTAAAGCAACACTTACAGGAATTTGAAATTAAATTATGGAATGCACTGGCAAGTTACATCTGATCCTATAGGGGTTAGAAGTGAAAAACTGGACAGAGATTATATGGGAAATCTTCCTGTCAGGTACGTATGACACATTTTACCCTTTTGTGACATCTGTTCAAGTACACATCTACAAATATATTGGTGGCTAAGAATGAGACACCCATTTTGTTTTAAATAATCTACATATTCCTCAATGAATACGTTAAGTTTGAGAACCAGAACTGTGGGATCCTCTCAATCTTCCTCTTTCCTTAAGGTACTGGACTTTGCTCCAGCATGGTTCTGCAGATATTGGTTGCTGTCAGTACTCCAGCCACCTTCAATGAGTAAACTGAGGCAGCAATAAGTTATTAACTCTACCTGATATCATAGCACTGATTTTGTCCACGTATATCTACATGCACACTTTCCAGCAGGCCTCACTGAATGCTGATCTACAGTGACCGAGTTTTTTTATGATTATATATTCTAAGCTCTGATTCCAAAGTTGAGAATGTAGATTTTTTGATTTAATAGAGCATTAGATGGGGAGATGTGGCTCCACTGAGCCACAAGCAGAGCTCCTTACAACAATATTTAAGGCTTCAGATTAAACAAAACAAACTTGCTTTAATTCTAACCCTATGCATCTTTCCTTTCGCTTATATTTTTCCCAGGTCAGATTTACATCATATAACTGAGCAAGTGCATGTCATTTATATAAAACCTTTTTCCTATGATCATTCACCTAACTCTCATATGGCACCACTCTGTTTAAGAATTTCAGGAATCCCACTGTTTATATTAGATCTCTCTGGTTTTCTCTTGAAACTTCTAGACTCTCTAAATAATGGAGCATTTGAGGATGTTAATGCAGTACAGTTTCAGGGATTCCCCCAATTCCTTAAGGGGCCTTGAATTAGTTCCAGGTGACACTGTAAATATCGATGAAACTGGGCATACCAGACTGGACAGATCATTGACTCAATCCCATTAATCACTCAGTTTTTATTACCTTTTAGAGACCCTCAATTATCAAGGAAGCCTGATGGTGGGAGCAGAGGAATTGGGTATTGCTCTTCATTCAGTTAGAAAGGAAACAGAATGAGCAGTTTATTTGCACCTTTTCTACCCAGTAAGCAAGTGGCAGGCAACATGGTAAGTCTTCCCTTGCTTCTTTAGAACAAATTGTCATGCCTATTCTGTTTATCACTGAGATCCACTCTTTCATGTACTCATATTATGCTACTATCACCAGGATGAATCATAATTACTTTTCTCTATGCAAAGTTACAAATACTGATTATATTTACAGAGACAATAAAAATCAGTGAAAAGAAATTCTTTCACCAAAAATATATAAACCAAAGTGTGGGACTCTGAGACTGGCATGGTTCTGCTTCTTTCCCATTAGTCCAAGTCCTCTGATTCCAACCTTCCTTATCCCTGTATCATTTCTCCCTCTCCACACCTCCAATACCCCGGTTCCCTATATGCTATAGTCCACATGCCTTGCTGAGATATATAGGCATGGCAATCCAGGAAGATGTTATTTCAGTCTGTTCAAGGCACACTGAATTAACTTCTTCTCATTGTTTAATCCATCAACCCATCCCCTTGATTGCTTTGACATCTCCTTCTACTTTAACTATCAGAGGTTCACCAATAACAATGAATTATTTCTTAGGAGAGAATTCCTTCATCAGGAAAAGACCTGCAATTATATGGCATCATGACTTCAGGACACACCAAGCACTTCACAGGCAAAAAAATACTATTGAAACATGGTCACTGTTATAACCCAGCAGCTATTTTTTTGTTACACAGCTAGATATCAGTAATATGATATCAAACAGATCAATATCTTTATTCGTCAGTTTGGTTAAGGGATAATTATTAGCAGTTGAGGATAATCCTCAACTATAAAGAAACTGAAGGATGAAAAACTGTTTGCAGTCACCATACAGTTGTAGTAAATCTTTCCTACTTTTCTATTCTATTCCTATTGCAGTAAAGACAAATATTCTATTCCATTTGTCTTCCTAATTACTTGTTGTACCTGAATGCTAACATTGTGTTTTTTGATTGTGGACACACAGACCTTGCCAGACATTCAATAATAATACCAGAAAATGCTGGAAATATTCAGTAGATTATGCAGCTTGTATGGAAAGAGAAATTAACCTGAAACATTAATTCCGGTTCTCTGTCCACAGATGCTAAATGCTTCCAGAATTTTGTTTTTATTTCAGACTTCCAGCATCTGCAGTTTTTTTGCTTTTGGATCAGCATTTGTTAATCTCACACCATTTAAATAATATTATGCTCTTCTATTCTTTCTGCTCCTTTCCCACATTAAACTTTTTGCCCACTCACTTCACCTGTCTATACCCTTTCGCAGACTCTGTGTTCCTTGCAACTTTTCCACTTTGCATCATCAGCAAACTAGGATAAAATTCACTCAATCCATTCTTCTAAGTCATTAATATAGATAGTAAATAGTTGAGGCCCTAGCATCAATTCCTGTGGCACCCCACAAGTTACAGCTTGCCAACCTGAAAATGACCCATTTGTCTCCACTGTTTTTTGTAAAGTCATTGTTCCAATTGTTGACTGTAAAGTCAGTGTTCAGTCGAGGGTTACAGAATAAGAAGAAAAACGAGATGGCATTATGTCATACCCAGAAGCAGCTTCTTGCCAGCAACTTGAGGCTGATAAGTCAGTAAAAGACTTCAACACAATTGCCATTTAAAACAGCATCAAAGCATTGCAAATTTGGGCTGAAAGTTTCATCTTACCTGTTGTTTTTGACCTGACAAATGTAACTTGCAATTAATGCATTTATTTTTTTGCAGTTTACTGCTGTTTTGATGTAATTTAGCATTCCTTTAGCACAGAACTCCAATAGCAGCATTCTCATCAAAACCAGTTCCCATTCTCGTACAAGAATTAGAGAGCCATGACCACAGAAATCACTTTATTGCAATATAGTAAGTAAAGGCAGAAGTTATAGAGAAAGGGAGACAGAAGAGAGCAGTTTGGCCACTGTTTAAGAAAGAAACAAAGGGTATCCCTGGAATTACAGGAGCCCGATGTAGATGTTATAACCAATCTTGGAGAGACTAATGGAAAAATGGTAATGACACTAATGTTGGTCTGGAATCACATACAGGCTCGCTCAATAAAGGTGACAGATTCCTAACTCTAAAGGACTTAATAAACCAGATGAATTAATCCTTAAGTGCCCTCTGAAATGGCCTAATTAACTAACGCCTGTTACAAAAAAAGCACGAAAAAAAGCACAACTGACCAGCTAGCCTCTACCAACTCAATAATGAGCATGAGAAAGGCCCAGCCAGTTCAGCAAAATCCTCCTCATGAACATTGTGGGACAGAGCTAAACTGGGAGATCTGTCCCACAGATTACATAAGCAATACTCTGACCTTGAGTTATGATCCTATGAGGATGATTGTATCAAAGTCCAACATTTCTCCATGACCGTTCCTGGACATATTCTGGTCTATCGCAGATCTGAAGTGAAGTGACAGTTACTGCAGTGGTTTGGGATAGCAGATTATCACCACCTCTGCAATGACTTCCAGGTACAAAGTAGCAAATGCTGACCTTCCCAGCAATGATCCCATTCCACAACATTATTTAAGGACAAAGGACAGTCATAAGGCAAAATGTAGAAAAATAAATCAAAGATAGTAATAGAAACAGTGGTAGCACAATGACACAGATAGTAGAGCTGCCGAGTCACACCACTAATGCCCAGGGTTCAATCCTGATCTGTGGTGCTGTGCGGAGTTTGCATGTTCTCCCTGTGACCACGTGGTTTTCTCCTGGAGGCTCCAGTTTCCTCCCGCATCCCAAAGACAATCAGGTTGGTTGGTTAACTAGTTACTGTAAATTGCCCTTGGTATATAGCTTACAGCTAGAATCTGGAGGGAGTTGATGGGAGCATTGGGAAAAAAGGAAATTTAAGGGGGAAAATGGAATTGCTCTGTAAGTTGGTGTAGACTAATGAGCCAAATTGCCTCCTTTTGTGATGTAAGGAAATATAGTATAAATATATGGAAATCTTTTGCAAACTATCACTTTGTCACGCTGCTCCTTTGGCTATCTGCCTGAAACTTTCCAAGTCTGATTTTACAAAACTAATGATTGTCTTCCTAATTCATCCAAATAGTTTCTCTGATTGTTTGTCAATAGAAGTGATTGTTCTTTGCTCCAAATCAGTAACAGCCCTGAACCCTCGACACACCACAGTCTGAAGGCAGACAAAATATATCTGAATTTTCTGCACATTTGTTACCCTGCTCACACCCATGTTTAAAAATAAGGTGTTTAATCACTATCTTTTATGAATGTTCCATCCATCAATTTTAGAAACCAAGTTCCTGCACCAAAAGGAAGCCTATAAGATATTCAGCACAACCTTGACCAATATTTCATCAAGGAATTTTCCAGGCAATCCTGGAAGCTGTCAAAAAATGGAATTCTACAAACTTAAATAAGGAGGCCAAAACCTGTTCTTTCTCCCTCTACTAAATTGGACATTTTGAAGCAGAGTAGGAGCAGAAGCTCTACTTTAACTATTATCACTAAAAGATAACTTCAACAAGGAAAATTACTCCATTTTTGTGAAATCAGGATGAACAGGAGAGCCGTACCCCTCTCTGCCATCCATCATGCCTTCAACCAACCAACTCCACCTCATACAGATTGGCCACACATGTACCCATTGCACTTTTAGGGCTTTGCTGATTGAGAGGGTTCACCTGACCTAGGTCCCAAATTTCAAGGCCAGCCTGATTTCTTGCTTAAAGGTTATCTGTTCCCCAATCTTTACAGACTTGAAAACAGAAAACAATTTTCACATGATTTCCTGTTCCAACTGGATAGAAAACAGCAGACTTACCCATTCATTAAGGGCATGCTATTTAAAATAATAGTTTGTGTAAAGATTGTGCATTTATTTGTAGTGGTTATGCACTGGATTTGCAATCCAACAGAAATGAGTTCAAATCATAATAGCTTTGAGACTGAATTTGTAATTCATGGATGACATTGAGAAAAGCCCATGAGAACTACCAGATTACTGCAAAAGGCAAAACAAAAGTGCATTTGTAAAATGGCAGTCACAACTTCAGCTGTCCCAAAGAACTTCTAAAATGTGATCATTACGGCAATGTAGGAAATGATGACCAGAACCTTACGAAGTGTGGACTAACCAATGTTCAAAACATGCTTAGCATAATTCCCAAACTTTTCTATCCCTTTAGAAATAAACCCTGGTGTTTGGCTTGCCTTTTTTGCGTGACATTGCTAACCTAGTGGCACAACTTTTAATGATGATATATTTGTACTCTGGGATTCCTCTATTCTTCTATCCTGTCTAGACTTGCACCTTCCTGGTAATAAGTGGACTCCCTATTCTTTCTGTCAAAATGTACTAAATTGCACTTTTCAATGTTGAAATTCATTTACTAATTATTTGCCCATTTTATGTCTATTAATGTTCTCCTGTAATTAGTCCACCTCAATATTGATATTTCCTCCAATTTGCAAATATCATCTGCCAATTTAGATTTTTTTTAATGTACATATGAGAGGACCTAACACCTCATTCAAAAAATAGTCGTTCAAGAAAATAGCAGGACAGGATAGATTAAACTATCCTGATGTTTTTCATCAGGGTATTTAAAATAAAAATTAGATGAAATTTCAAATACATCAGCCATAATTTTCTAAAGTTTTTGCTATTCAGTAATTATACCTTTGCTTTTGAAATTACTCCAATATGTAAGAAAACAAAAGAGAGGGAGAAGCCAGGAAACTGCAGATCTCTTAATTTAGTTTCAGTCATGGGAGGTTACTGAAATGTAACTTTGAGACCACATCGTTTGAACATTTGGACAAGCCAGACTGTCTGACTGGGCATCTGCCCATGACACCCCAGGTGTGTGTGGCCACAAGACGTACTGCTCACTGCCAAAAACCCACCAAACACCTGACTGAGCCCCAGCAGACTGACCTCTCAGCACACTCCACACCACTTTCGTCAGCCCGAGGTTGGGGGGAAGAGCAGGGCACAGAAAAGTGACACTCTCATCTCTGTTCTATTTTGGGGTAGGATGTAGCTTCTTACCAGTCTCTCACCCCTGCGAGAACTGTCACCATTGTCTTCCCATCAATCATCAGGGAGGAAGCAGGCATTTGAAAAATCTTTTAAAAATGAAGGCCTACTTCCATTTTCATTTTATTGTTCGCCCAATGTATCCATTACCTCTACTTTGTTGGGTAATAATTTGGGCAAACAACTATAGAGGCCCACAATGCAAACAAAGTCCATTTACTCCCCAACCATTCTCTCACCCTGGTAGTCACAGACTGAGCTCTTAACCGTGGGAAAGTTTGGGATCTCACTCAGCTGGAGGCATCTCACCATTCAGCTGCACCAAAATATCTTAGCAGAGCTGGATTGCTGAATGGTTGTGTCTGTCCATAAACTCAAAGGCCAGGAGAATCCAACTCCAGGCAGGCAGCTGGTCAGAAAGGTGGCTGGCTCAGTGACCAGCAGACTACTCTGCAGTTCTAGCCACCCTCTGACCATAGAGAAAGAGAAGTCGCTTAAAGCCCGCTGGTGGACCTGATGATCCAGCCTAATAGTGAGATACAGCAGGGGTATATCACTGGAGAGAAGCCAACTGAAATAATGTTTCAGCAGAAGAAACTGAAAGAATACGGTCCATTCAGTTAGAGAGAAATCTCATCAGATAATAGATCAGCCTATCCTAATACATCAACTCTCTCAAACTCTCAGAGTTTGGAAACATGTAAGTGCTCAGTACCAACCTAGACAATAACAAAAAAAGAAAAAAATTCAGTTTCTTCTTCAGTTCAGTGAAGGGAGCTTTGAAGTCACACACTCGATTGCTGATAAGAACTGCTGGAAGAACCCTTGGGATAATGAAGTGAGACTGTGCACTGTTGACACTTCAAACTTTGAAGCAGCTGTAACATGAGACTGGGGTGTTACAGAAACTTCTGCTTATAAGAATTCCCTCTCTTTGCAAGATGGCTGATATCTCATCTCCCACTGCCTCACCAATCCTCATTAACAAATGTCTTTGGGGTTAGGAGGAGGAATTGGCTGACAGCTTAGTTCCTGGGACCCTCACTAACAATTTACAGATGTTTGAGTGAAAAAGTGACAGGTCCTCAGTCCACTGACACTGGGAGAGGTTATAGGTCAGGAGTTAGCAGCCAGACTCTGGTTTGAGAGTTTAACTAGCTGTGTGCTGAATTGACATGTTCACAGGAATCACAGCAAGATTTGTACGTTGCCCACACCTCCCATTTTATATTGTGAATGGAAGCATTTGCACACACAATATCGGCCAAACCCACAGCTCTGAGGCACCCCCCCCCCCCCACCACCACCATCTGCCCATCACCCCTCCGATGCCATCCATCTCCTTAATATTGAGAGGGAGATTTGGCAACAATGAAGGAAAAGTAAAAGCAAAATTTGTAAAATTGGTTAAAAATCACCCGTGTGTTTCTGCAAAATACTGCAAAAAGGATATTGCTACAGATTACTTTATAGACAGCATCCTGATCCCATCTGCTTGAAATCATTGAATCACAGTACAAGAGGCCACAGGGCTTGTTGAGTCTGCAATGGCTCTTTCAAAGATCATCCAAGTTAATCTGACTGCCCAACACAAGTGTGAACCAAAGTGGTACTTCTGCCAATAGACTATCTCTCCTTCTTTCAAATACCAAAGGAAGTGGCTTCTTCTGCAGTTACACAGCTTCTCTAGTATAACTCCAGCAGCCCTGCCAGCCACCCATATTTTCATTCAAAGCCATCTACTATACCAGTCAAAAATGTACCATGGCATGTGGGAAGAAACTGAAGAACCTAAAGGAAATCCACACGATCACAGGGAAAAATGCAAATTCCAAAAAGACAGGACCTAAAGGTTACTTGGCCCTGAGACAGCTCTGCCATTTAATAAGATTATGGCTTATCTGATTATAACTTCAACTAAGCATCCCCGTCTTCCTATTGTAACCTTTCACTTCCTTGTTTATCCAATATCTATCAATGGCTGCCTTAAAAATATTCAAAGATTTTGTTTCCACTATCCTTTGAGGGAAAGTTCTAAAAATTCCTAACTCTCAAAGAAAATACTTCACCGCCACTCTGTCTTAAATAGCTGACCCCTAATTTTTAAGCAGTGACTCCTAGTTCTCGATTCTCCCACAAAAAGGAAATATCCTCTCCACATCCAATCTGTCAAGACCTCTGAGGATCGTACATCTTTCAATCAAGTCCCCTCTCATTCTTCTACACTCCAATGGATACCAACTCACTCTATCTAAGCTTTCCTAATGCAGCTACCCATGCATTCCAGGTATTAATCTTGTAAACCTTTCCTGAACTGCTTCCAACACGCATCTATTCTTCCTTAAATATAGAGACCAACACTGTACAAAGAACACCAGGCGTGACCCCATCAGTACCCTATATAGCTGAGGCATAACCTCCCTACTTTTGTTTTCATTTCCTGAGCAATAAATAATATCAATCTGTTAGCTTTCCTAATTGTTTGGTGTACCTGCATACTAGCCTATTACGAACCATGCAGATTTTTCTGCACTCAGTGCTCTGCAATCTTTCACCATTTAGTTTCATACTATCTTCAACATTCTTAGTTAATCACAGATTGTAGGTTCTCCCCTTAGAATTTTTCTTTCCTTTAAAATGTATCTATTCTGTATATTCTGAAAGATCCCCTTAAATAAATGGACTGTCCAATTGCTTAATCTAATTTGCCAGTTCACTTTGTCCACTGTCTTTCATGCCCCCATAATTGCCCTTATTTAAATTTAAAATTCTTGTCTTAGATCCATTCTTCTCTCCCTCCCACTGAAAGTTCAATCATATTATGATTAATGCTACCTAGGGATGCCTTCAGAATGAGATCATTAATTAAACACTACTTCTCCGAGATTTCTCTGAATTGAAAGCTACAGTTTCCCACAACTCTCTGCTTTTTATCCGTAAACTTCTTATCATACCACCATTACCCTTTTTATTTACTGTGTTGCAAGCATAATAACTAGTCTTTTGTATGGGACTTCATCCAATGTCTTCTGAAAACCCAAGCACCTATCAACTGCTATAGCTAACAATCTCACCCATGCTGGACAAAATGTGGCTCCAGACCCACTAATGTGGTTGACTTTCAACTGTCCTCTAAAATAGCCTGAGGGCATTCATAGATGGATAGCAACTGCCAGCCTTGCCAATGACATTAACGTCCCACAAACTAATTAATGATAAAATAATGTTCCTCGGTAACTGCTTCCCAATCATTGAGGTTAAACTGCCAGGCATGTTCGGCTGTTAGATTTGTCCTTGCACCACTTGTTGAACTAATGTTCGCAATTCTCCAATCCTCAGGCACCACCCCTGTATCAAGAGAGGATTGGAAAATTATATACAGTAGCTCTTCAACTTTCATCGGCACGTCTCAGCAATTTAGGAAGCATCCTATCAGACTTGGTGATGTTTGTTTAAGCACTGGCAGCCTTTCTAGTACCAATCCTCATCAATTTTTACTACATGCATTATTTCCATTACCTCCCACTTTACTGAGACATTGGCAGCATCCCTTACTGGATAAAATTTTAAGAACTTTAGCCATGCCTCTGCCTCTACACATACATCACCTTTCATAGTATCAATTTCAGCGCAGCATGCCGAACTGAAGCATTGCAAGTTCTTGTAGTTCTCAGCACGTAGCCCAGCAGGTGCAATTGATCTTGGCAGCAGCTCTTAACACAATACCAGCAAAACTTCAGTATTACAACTGAATAAATGGAAACTGCCGTGATAGGACGCGGGCTGGAAGAATGCTCCAGGGTGTCAAAGGGACCTGGCAGGCTGGTAAAGAACGAAAATCATGTTCTTAGTGCATGTGGAGCACATCCTCCCAGGTCAAAGCCAGGCACTGCTGACAGAAGGTTGCCAGAAATCTCTGTAATTAAATGAGTTTTGAATCTTACACTGTGGTAGAACTTGTAATGCAGACAAATACCTGTGCCCACTCTACCTGTGAGCTGAAGGAAAAACAGATGAATTTTTCTCTCCTTGAATATGAAATTGGAGTGACCTCCCAAAAGCAGCAGCAATCAACAGATGTGACATAGACCAGCAGCAGCTGCCTACTATGGTCACGAGGCTGGGAAGACATGAGTGACCATGACCCTGACCTCCACAGATAAAGCAGTCATGGCATACATGAGATTTTATTTGAAGTAGCAGAAGATCAGAGATCTCAGTGAGACATAGAATGCTGTCTGAGCAGTGTTCTGGCAGTAACATACTATTTCAGTTAAAACTGGCTATTTTCTGGGTAAATGACACTATAGTTTTTCCGACAACAGAGAGTTTGAATACTCCACAGCAGACAAACTTTGCATGTTGATTGAATTCTACATTATTTGGGGCAGTTCCACACCAAAATAAAAGGGTTAAAGAGATATATTTCCTTATTGGACTCTAAGACAACAAGAAATGTGCATAAAATCGTTCTATGAAATGCAATTTTCAGCAGCACGACATTATCCTTTTTAGATTGTGTGAATAAATTTGTGGCCAATATTCTTTCTTCACTTTATTCAGGCTGCTTCTCACTTTTATTTTGAAACTGATAAAAGTCATATGCATGCTTTTTGTTGCTTTATTTTATTCTATACCCTTTTACTATCCAGAGAGCACTGGCTTTGGTTACCCTAACTTTTCCCCTTGTGGGAATTATCAAGTCTCTAAATCATTTCCTCTTAAAACTGCTCTTTCACAGTTTTGCCTGCCAATCTTTGATTCCAATTTTTCCAGGCCAGATTATTTCACATTCTATCATCAATTGTCAGATGGTATAAGGATTGGGCAGAGAAAAAATTACATGGGAAAGGGATTTCGGAAAAAGAGTAAAAAGCCACGAGGGACTGGAAGTAGGAAGAAGATCGCAAGGTAAGGAGGAAGTGGAAGTAGGATTGAAAGAATAGCTGACAGAATGAGAGGCAGATGGGAAGAATAAGTCAGGGAAAAAAATGGCTGGGGCAAGTGAGTCTGAATCCATTAGCAAGTCAGCCACTCAATTAAAATGACTCATAAGTAAAAAAAAGGTTTAGAACTCTTTTAGCTCCTTCTAGCTTCATATTCAAGTGGAACACAGTGTTCAGACATCTGACTCTCTCTCTCCCTTCCCAACTCTTCATTTGATGGCAAAAGTCACTTGCAGCCTGTAGTCGGGTTAGGTTTGTTTGGCTCCTTAAGCATCCTGGATACATACACAGACAGAGAAACACACCCTGGACTTGAGCCTTCCTACAAACTCAGCACATTTCTGATTATTGCATGCTAATCCCATTCACTGTGACCACTGACTGGAAGCTGTCCTGGAACATGTACTCAGACAAATGACAGCCTGTTCCATGGGCCTGTCTCTACCCCTCCCCCTACTACAGCATAAAACAACGAGAATATAAAACTAGCACTGGCCAGCTACTGAATTCCTTCTGTTAGGGTACCATGTTTGGTACTACACAAGGTTTACATTACAAAGAATTGTCTGAACACTTTTCCTAAACAATAGAGCAACATAAATTTATGGAATCTGCCACATCTGCATATCTATCCCCCAAACCCCAAAAAATAACAGGGTAAATTCACCAAATGTTGCCTGGATCAGAGTATTAGCTGTAAGAGGAGGTTGGATAAACTTGGATTGTTTTCTCTGGAGCATCAGAGGCTGAGGGGTGACCTGATTGAAGTATATAAAGAGATATAGACAAGGGAGATTGTCAAAGTCTTTTCCTAGGGTGGAAATGTCAATACTAGAGGCTATAGCTTTAAGGTGAGAGGGGGAAAATTTAAAGGAGATTTTGAAGGCAACTTTTTTTTGTACACAGAGAGTGGTAAGAGCCTGGACCGTGTTGTCAGGGGAAGTGGTGGAAGCAGATACAATAGCAACTTTTAAGAGGCACTTATATAGGCACATGAACAGGCAGGGATTGGAGGGACATAGACCATGTGCAGGCCGATGGGATTAGTTTGGGCTGGCAACATTGTTGGCACAGACATCGTGGACTAAAGAACCTGTTCTGTGCTGTACTGTTCTATGTTCAATGTTCTAAAACTCCTTCTCATGTCTAATAGAAAATTCAAGAATAATTAAGTGATCGCAGTCTGCACTTTGCAGCAGAATTTATAGGAAGATTGTAGGAGTGAATTGTTCAACGAGTAGAGAAAGAGGATTCCAGAGCAAGATTGCAAATTAAAAGAAGTAGCAATGGGATGGAGTGAAAGGCAATGAAAAGGTGACAGAGAGAGAAAACAGAAATGAAAATGAAAGTTGTAGGTTGGAGAGGAGAAAAACAGAGAATAAAGTGGGGAAGAGAAAAGGAGTGGTGTTGAAAGGGATAATGAAATGGAGCGGAGAGATGAGGGGAGAGAAAGGGAGAGGAGGGTGAAAAAAGTGTATATAAAAGCCAAGAGCAAGAATGGGAGGGGGCAGTAAAAGGGGAAATAAAGTATTTTTTAATTTAATCATTTTTCAGGATATCCCAATTAGAAAAAAAGGATCCCAGGGGAAAGATGAATCATCCATGGTTAACAAAAGAGGTCAAGGAAAATATTAAATCAAAGACTGGAGCTAGTGGTAGACCAGAGATCTGGGATTTTTACAAGAACCTCTGGTGATAGACTAAGAAGTTGATAAGGAGGGAGGAAATTGAAAACATCCCAAAGATTTTTAAGGGGCAAGTTTCAAACATTATGGAGGAACTAGTTACAATCACTATCACAAAGGTCAAGGTATTAGTAAAACTAATGGGATTAAAGGCAGATATGGCACGAGATCCTAACGGCCTGCACCCAAGGATTTTAATGGGAGTGGTTACAGAGATAGTGGAGCTATTGGTTGAGATTTTTCAAACTTCACTGAACTCCAGGAAGGTACAAGTGGACGTGAAAACTACAAAATGTGACCGCATTGTTCAAGAAAGGAGGAGGACAAAGTGAGTAATTATAGGCCCGTTCCCATCTATTATTGGCAATACGCTGGAGTCTATAATCAAAGAAGAAATAGCTGGACATTTAGAGAAGCTTAGTGTAATCAACCCAAGTCGACATGATTTTACGAATGGTAAATCACATTTGACAAATCTGCTAGAGTTCACTGAGGATGTAATAAACAGAATTGAAAGCGGAGAACCTGTACATGGAGTACTTTTAGATTTTCAGAAGACATTTAACGAGGTATCACATAAAAGATGGAGCACAAGTTAAGGGACACATCTTATCATAAACTGAAGATTGGTTATCGTCTGCAAGACAGAGGCAGAATAAATGGGTCTTTTCAGGCTAGAGGGATGTAATGGGTGCCCCAAGGATCTGTTGTTGGCCCTCAATTATTTACAAGTTGTATTAATGACCTAGAGAAGGAGGCAGAGTGTCATCCAAATTGCCAATGCCACAAAAATAAGTAGGAGGGCATGTTGTGATGAGGATATCAAAACTCTGAAACTGGATATAGATAGGTTGAGTGAGTGGGTGAAAACTTGGCAAATGGAGTTGATGGTGGAAAAGTGTGAGGTTTTGTATTTAGGTAAAAAGAATCTAAAGCCAGATTATTATCTGAATAAAGAAAGATTGCAGGTGAGTGAGATAGAGGGATTTGTGTGCGAAGAGCCAAAAGTTAGCAGGCAGGTTCAGCAAATGGTTAGGAAGGCAAATGGCTTATTGGCTTTTGTTGCTGAAGTTTGGATTTTTAAAAAAAGGCATTACTACAATTGTACAGGGGTGTTTGTGAGGCCACCCCTGACATAGTGTGAACAGTTTTGATCCCTTTATTAAAGGATAGTTGAAAAGAGATTCACCAGGCTGATTCCTGGGCTGAGAGGGTTATTTTATCATGACCAGCTAAATAAATTAGATCTATGTTCTTTAAAGTTTAGAAAAATGAGGGGCGTTAATTGAAACCTACAAGATTCGTAGGGACTATGACATGGTAGATGTCGTGATGTTTACACTATTGGGAGAATCTTGAACATGGAGACATAGTTACAAGATTAGGGGGCATTCAGCCAAATAGGAACAACTTCTTACAGAGGGTGGTGAATTCTGGAATTCTCAACCCCAGAGAGTTGTGGAGGCTAAAACATTGGTGGGTATTTAAAGAGGAAGTAAATAAATGTTTGAAAGATCAGAGAATCAAGGGATATAGGGCATTGGCATGGAAAAGGAGATGAGGAGATCAGCCATGACCATAGTGAATGGTGGGGCAGGCTTGACAAGTCAAATAGTCTACTCCATCTCCTATTTTCTTCTGTTCTTATGATGTGGGCATTGGTTGCCCATCCCTAATTGCTACAAGGTGGCATTTTAAGGGGGAAGGTAGTATAAGAAGATAGGAAAAGAAAGAGGAAGTAAGGGAGTGAGAAACAGATAGCCAGAACAGAAGTTTTGAGGTAAGAAGAGGCAAAGGTGAAAAAGCCAAAGTTGACAGAAGAAAGAAAGGACATGTCCCAGGAGGAAAAGGGCAGCACAGTGATGCAGCAGTTAGTGCTACTGCCTCACAGCCTCGGAGACAGGGGTTTGATCCTGACCTTGGGTGCTGTCTATTTGGAGATTGCATATTTTTGCTGTGATCGCATTTATTTCCTTTAGATGCTTCAGTTTCTTCCCACGTGCCAAAGATGTGCTTGTTGGTGGCTCAACTGGTTACTGTAAATTGCACCCAGTATAGGTGGGTTGTAGGACAATTAAGATGGAGGGGGAAGAATTAATGGGGAATAGTTGGGGAAAATGAGATTAGTGCAGATGGATGCATGATGTTTGCCATGGACATGGTGGGCTAAGAAGCCTGTTCCCATGCTGTATGACTTTATGACTTCATAAAGAGAAAAACAGGGAGAGAGTGGGAAAAATTATGCCAATGGATGGCATAGAATAGGAACAGTAGTGGGCAGAAGTAGTGGAAGGAATTGTTATAGAAGTAGGAGCTAAACTAACAAGCCTGAACAGCTGTACTTGAGCAAACCCCCAGATCCTTGGCTGCACCCTTTCTACATGTGGAGAAAGCAGAAAAAGAAAATTTTTTACAAGAGGAAACACAGAATTGTAACCTCAGTTTAACTTCCGCTAACAAGCAAAACCTATGGCCTTGACCTGCAATGGTTGTGAACTAAGAACCAGAACTAATTGTTCCCAAGCAAATTATAGTAACACAGAAGTGACATTAGCATCCACTTGACAGTTTGAAAAAAGCCCAGGTATTCCCTACCCAAAAGTAAAAAAAAAGGAAAAATATGTCTAGTGGAGCCAAACACCTCTCCATGATGTCTCCCGATCATTTGTAAAGATTTTTAGCAATGCTGTCAAGCAACAGTCACTCACCAACAATGAAATCTATTGCTGAATTCTGGTTCTGCCAGAACCAGCCAATTGCAGCCTTGATTCAGATATGGTTAAGCGCTGAGTAACTAAGGAAGGGATATTAGTTGTCCATGACTTCAAGGATGTATTCCATAAAATCCCATGGATCCTCAACACAACCCAAGCTGATCAAAAATAGGGAAAAGGACTTCATTTTAGATAACTTAATTCATGGCCCCTTCAAGAGGTTCCAAACACTTTACAGCCAATTGTATTTTTTTAAGTGTATTCACTGCTGTAACATAGGAAACATAACAGCTAACATTCACACAGTGAGTTGCCACCAACTGCAATGTAATAATGATGAGATACTCTGATACTTGTCTGGTCTCCAGGGATAACTCCCTCACTATACTTCAGTTAGTGGCTATTTCACTTCTGCCTGAGACAGCAAACAGTCCTTGTTTAACATCTCATTTGAAAGATAGTGAATCCAACAATGCAATACTCCTTCATTGTTGTACCAGTGTTGATCTAGATCTTTGTACAAAAATCTTCCAACTACCAGAGTTACAGAAGGGAATGTGGTACGATTCTCAGGTGCCAATTGCCACTGCTCCAGACTTCTGTTGCAAGAGCAAGTACCTTGGCTACAGCTTCATTATACAATCTTACATCCACAATGTGCGCAGGATGGAGCTCTTCATTCAAACACAAAAGCTTCCACTTTGTTCACCATCCTTCTGTTTATGAAGCAGCCGATGCCAAAATACAGTAGGACCTGGTTAATTTCCAGACTTGAGCTGACAAGCAGAAAGTAATATTCACAACTCATTAATATATAAAGTTGACTAGCCTGAACATGTCTAGTCAAGTCCACAATGCATGTACTATCTCTATGACTGATGTCCCTTCTCCACTTGCAACATCCTGGAGTATGAACCAGACCAACCATACTAATTGACACTGCCTGCAAGAGCAGGACTAACAATGCATACTCTGTGATGTCTGCCATTAATTCCTGACGCTTCAAGTTTGCTCCACTATCTAAAAGGCTCAAACCAAGATGATTAAGGGGAATTTAATACATAACCAGACACCTGCAGCCACAGAAAAATATGTTAACACTGTTCAGAGCAGAGCAGGTGCCCCTGTCATTGCATTCATCCCCTCTACTTCAACCACAGCCCATCTACCTACTGATTGCAATGCAGTGACCTATCAATATCATTGGTATCCAAATGGGTTTTGAAGAGCTATTCTTTCTGACTACTCTGCAGACTCTGTTAAATGTTAGAGTGGTAATAGTTGGGTGTCTTTCAATTAACTTGAGGAATTTTAACTGGCCACCTGTCCTGTTTGTACAAAGCAGGTGGAATTAAAATTGCCACCTGTGTGATAATTAGGAGTTAATGGCAATAGACCCTAAATAGTTAAAATTACTGATATGCAAGGCCATTTAATTTGATTCACCCTCCCCCAAGCCTGCTGACACCTGGCTGCTTTGGCTTGAGTTGCCCCATTGTTACTCACTCATTCTCTGTCCTGGTAGGCACACAGGCCTTTTGTCTGCTTGCTGAATTTTCTAGTCACTCTGTCATTGTGTCAATACACCGCTTGTGAATGAGGAAAAATTGCACCATTATCAGCACCAAACAAACAAGTATCAACATTACCACTGCTGCAGGCTGCCTGCTGCACATCAGCACCACCCCCTCCCTGCCTCTAGAAAGGCCAACTTCTGACCAACTGGATGCTCATCCTATTTAATGGTAATGCAAGAGGGAACAGGATTTGAAGTATAGGGGCAAAGATAATGCAAGGGATGGCAAAGCACCACCACACTGAATAAGGGTGTGACAAATTGAACCATGGAAATTTTCTGCATGAGGGAACAGGTGGGCAGTGAAAGCATAATCAAGCCCTTTTGTACAATGAGACATCCTGTTTGGCGTACCCACATAAAGAGTAGTGCTTGCTCGTATGAGGCTCATATGCTTGCTCGTGTGTGGCTTTGGGCAGCAGGACTGAATCAGTTAGACTGATTCCCAGGGATCTGCCGCCTCAGGATCAGCCCCTAAGAAAGTTCCAGAGTTGTGCTTCCTAGTGTTTCACACAGCCTCACCCATAAGAAAACCTGACATGTTCAGAAAAACAACTGTTTAAAAGATACATTCAAATACCATAAGAATTTATCATCACTGACAAAAGAATATTTTTAATAGAAGTTTCCCTTGATGTTCTCAGCTGTCTACAAGCACTGTCCTCTCTCTGGTATCTCATGCAAGTGACCTCTTACATGTGTTTTTTTTGTTGTTTGTGAGGCTTTTAAACATGAGATAGTGAGAGCTCAAGGTCTGCATGTTCCTGTTCAAGTGAAGGGCAAGGCTGGTAGGAGTAGGGAACCCTGGATGATGAGGGATATTGAAGCCCTGGCCAGGAAAAAAGAGATATGGGTCAGGTACAGGCAGCTGGCATCAAGTGAATCTCTGGAGGAGTAGAAGGGATGCAGGACTGTACTCAGGGAGGAAATCAGGAGGGCAAAAAGGGGGCATGAGATAGCTTTGGCAGAGAAGATTAAGGAAAATCCAAAGAGATTTTATGAGTATTTAAGGGAGAAAGAGTAACTAGAGAGAAAAGGACCTCTCAAAGACCAAAGGGGACATCTTTGTGTGGAGCCACAGGAGATGGGCAAGGTCCTTAATGTATATTTATCCTCTGTTTTTACCACGGAGAAAGACATGAAGACTTTGGAACTACAAAAGGTAAATGGGGAGGTCTTCGGGTCAGTCCGCATTACAGTAGAAGAGGTGGTGGATGTCTTAAAAGGTACGAAGTTAGACAAATCTCCAGGGCCTGACCAAGTATATCCAAGAACACTGTGGGAGGCTAGAGAAGAAATTGCAGGAGCCCTGGCTGAGATATGTGCATCACCGTTAGCCATGGGTGAGGTGTTGGTAGACTGGAGGGTAGCGAATGTTGTGCCTTTATTTAAGAAGGGCAGCAAAGAAAAACATGGGAACTATAGATCAGTAAATCTAACATCCATGGTAGGCAAGTTAGTGGAGAGGATTTTGAGGGATAAGATATACGTACATCTGGAAAGACAGGGGTTGATTTCGGGTAGCATGGCTTTATGCATGGGAGATCATATCTTACGAACCTTGATTGAGTTTTTTGATGCTGTGCCCAAGAAATTTGATGAGGGTAGGGCAGTAGACATGGTTAATATGGACTTCAGTAAGGCCTTTGGTAATGTTCCACATGGTAGGCTGCTCTGAAAGGTTAGATTACATGGAATCCAGGGAGGGTTGGCTAATTGGATACGCAATTGGCTTGATGGTCAAAAGCAAAGGGTGATGGTGGAAAGTTGTTTCTTAGACTGGTAGTGTGCCTCGGGGTCAGTGCTGGGCCCATTGTTGTATCAATGATTTGGATAAGAATGTACAGGGCATGGTTAGTAAGTTTGCAGATAACACTAAAATATGTGGTATAGTGGACAATGAAGAAGGTTATCAAAAAGTACAGGGGGATCTTGATCAGCTGAGTAAGTGGGCTGAGGAATGGCAAATGGAGTTTAATTTGCATAAGTGCGAAATATTGCAGTTTGGAAAGTCAAATCCAGGTAGGACTTTCACAGTGAACAGCAGGGCCCTGGGGAGTGTTGTGGAACAGAGGGACCTTGGAGTACAAGTACATGGTTCATTGAAAAACAAGGTGGCAAAAAAGGCTTTTGTCATGCTGGCCTTCATAAGTCAGGGCATTGAGTATAAAAGTTGAGAAGTCTTGGTGCAGTTGTACAGGACGCTGGTGAGGCCGTACTTGGGAGTATCGTGTTCAGTTTCGAATGCCCTGCTATAGGAAAGGTGTTATTAAACTGGAAAGAGTGCAGAAAAGATTTACAAGGATGTTGCCAGGACTTGATAGACTGAGTTATAGGGGGAGATTGGACAGGCTTGGATTTTATTCCTTCGAGTGTAGGAGACTGAGAGGCGATTTTATGGAGGTGTATAAAATCATGAGGGGCATAGATGGGGTGAATGCACTCAGTCTTTTTTCCCAGGGTTGAGGACTCAAGAACTAGAGGGCATAGGTTTAAGGTGAGAGGGGAAAGATTTACTAGGAACTTGAGGGGCAACTTTTTTTTTACATAAAGGGTGGTATCTATGTGGAATGAGCTGCCAGAGGAAGTGGTTGAGGCAGGTACAATAACAAGTTTTAAAAGACAGTTGGACAGATACATGGATTGGAAAGGTTTGGAAGGTTATGGGCCAAACGCTAGTAAATGGGTCTAGCTTGGATGGGGCATCTTGGTCAGCATGGACCAGTTGGGCTGAAGGGCCTATTTCCATGCTGCATAGCTCTATGTCTTGTTCTTGAAATCTAGTGTATCATGTTGTGATTTGTACGGAGATGGCTGATTAGACCAATTTGGGTTTGAAACTTCCTTTCACACAGGTGACAGAGATGTAGGGATACTACAGATTTGAGAGATTCCCTTTTCCTCTTTGCTTCCTCTATTCTAGCTTCCTCATATGACCAAGCACTGCTTTTTATGTGGGTATGCCAAACAGGGCAATCCAATGCTTCTTGTACTTGTGTATGACAAGACTAAACAGTCAGTCAGCTAATTGTGCAGACCTGTCAAACACATGAAACAGGTGAGGAGAGGATGTAATACTGGGAATGACTACATCTCTCCTCACCTTATCCATACAGGTGGATTATGTCACTGAATGGTAACCAGGGTAACATCTTTTCTCAGCTCATTGTAGCAATATATCTATTTCCTCTAGATTTTAATCAGCTAAATCATCATTAGGTTCAAACCTCAGCCATTCTGGTGTGTATGTCTCAGTACATCTCAATTTAGCTATTGAGGAATACAGATACTGTAGTAATGATCCACCTTGCTTCTCACAACTTGCATTTTAGTGCTGCACCAGCTCTGAATCCCTACAGAGACTAAGCTCCTAATGAAGGCACCTAATAGCTCTGGGAACCCAAGTCAATATTTTAGAGAGAGCCTATTGGGGAACATCAGTCTAGTACTTTGATTATACTGCACACTTTTTTGGGACATTTTACTACTTTAAGGCTTTAATACAATGCAAAGATAACTTAATCCTGTTGTTTCATTCAGGGGAATAGGAGGTTGAAAAGCCACCTTCTGTTCCAGTGAAACAGAATCCAGATTTATGATGCTGTATGTGAACTAAAGGTTGGTGGAATTAGTGCTCGGGCTAGGGGAGAGGGAAATCAAAGAATAGGGCTGGTTTGGGGTACAGCATTTACAGCAGACTCAGAAACAGCAGCAGCTGCATTGTGATGGTGGAAACTTGCGAGAAGCAGGTATGGTCATGCTCAGATTTCCTTCAAAGATAGGAGGAGGACATTCAGCTGATCCATATCATGCTGGCTCCCAGAACAACCCCGTCGATCCCATTGCCCCACTTATTTCCTTGTAATCTACTCTCTCACACATGCCCACTAAACCCCCTCTTTCTGCTATCATCTACCTACATGAGGAGCAATAAAAAGTAGCCAATTAACCTAACAACCAGCAAGTCTTCAGTTACAAAGACTAGCAATTTATTGTACTGGCTATGGGCTTACCAACCCTCCTGCACTGGTCCAGAGGCTCTGTGAATTTAAGGTTACTCCACGACAATATTAATCACAATTCTGGAGAAAAATCAGAGACTTTTATAAAAGTGCATTTATCCTATTTTCTTTGAACACCAGTTCACAAGTGAAAAAAATATTCAAGATTCATCCAACTCCAACTGGTTTCCAATTGGCATGCTTTCCAAATGGCCATAAGGAGGATGGACAGATCAGATGACTAATGACAGGAGACAAGGGTGGAGCATTTGGTGCCAAGAGGTATGTAATGTCATCATGAATTTTTGAGACGCATATATGGAAGAAGAAGGTTATTCAGAAGATAGCACACAAACTCTTAACACTGTTGAATCTCTAAGCCTTGGTTACAAATTGAATGCCTGTGAATCTGCTACAGTTATGAGATGCAGGCTCACTGGCTCTCTTGTCTAAAAAGATCACAGTATAAACACACACACACACACACACACACACACACACACACACACACACACACACACACACACACACACACACACACACACACACACACACACACACACACACACACACACACACACACACACACACACACACACACACACACACACACACACTTAAAGATACATTACAAGGCTACCTGATGAAAACTTCAGGAATTTATTCGACCTGAGCTGACAAGTCTTGTTCGCTATAAAGAGGAGTCTGAGAGTTTCCACTATTGCTACCAGTTATCCGTACAAATTTAGTCAGTTACTAAGTAATGGAATCTAAGCTCTTTGTTGATTGTAATTTGCTTCTCTTTCCTCATCTCCGTCCTTCCCTTGTCTCACCCAAATGTGCTCTGATATGAGCTTCAACTATTTTGTAGACAAAGAATGTTGTGGCCATGCCAATGTCTCAGCTATAATTGCCCTGCATAGTTGGGATTTAATCATACAGAAATTCATAGGATGGTCTCAGGTTCCTTTGCTGATGAAGAGTTAAAATATAGTGCAATGTTTTCAAATCAGTAATTGCTTCTAAATTAAGCCAAAGATTAATTAGGAAATGAGGTTGCTCCCCTCTAGCTCCACTGCCTAGACTGACACCATGAAATCAGAGCTGCATGTTGAGGTGGATTAACTGTTATTCTTGTGACTCTATCTCAACAATATGAAACCCAAGTTACCTGGGGCAGAGGACTGGACATCACCAAGGTTTAAAAAAAGTTGGGCAGATGAAGGTAAAGGAGCAAACTTCCTCTCACTCAGGGCACTCACTATTGACCAATGGGCATATCTGAAGCCCCAGTTCTGAACCTTTAACTATGGCAGATATCCAGCAGTTGATTATTATGATTAACTATCAGTTTGAAACAACTTTCAATTAACCTTTAATTTTTTACATGCAACTGGCACACTTGGTATTTCAGCACCTTGTTGGGGTTCCTTATTTGTTACTATTCTCAGCTCATGTCAGAATGCAGAAAGGATTACATTCTGAGCATTCAGTACAGCAGCTGTCCTGGTACAGTGTGGGGTATTTCTGTATGATTTAAATGCACTCTGCAGGCCAATAACAAACTGAGACACTAGAGCTGACCCTGGCCTTCTCTACATACCAAAATTATAATGTCTTGGCACCCAAACTTGATTTATTGTGATAACTCAAAGAATTTGTCAAAAACGGATCATCAAGGAGATACCAAAACTGTTTTCAGCCTCACAAGCCCACGATTTATAGACACATAAGCAATATGAAAATAATTAGCCCCATTCTGCATGGTAATACAAGCAGTTGTATTTGTATTAAATTTGTAATACCTCAAAATATTTAACATACAATATTGAATAAAATTGAGGTCTGGGTGAATAGAATTATGAACTGATTTTGCTAAATTTCTCCTTCATTTTACCCCAGATAAACTGGCAAAGTGAGGTGGAAGTTGTCCCTGACAACTTTTCTGGCCTTTAATCCATGAATTGCAGTTGCCACAAGAATTGTCTGCCCTGGAGAAATATTTTAACAGCTGAAATCTTACTCAGAAGAGTGACTGCTTTTTGAATTGTGTTTGTCCTGCGGATGTTGGCGTACAGCCCCACATTGCACACTTGGGAAATGATGGGAAAAAAAGCAAATGGGAATTGGTGACGGTCTTTCCTCATCACAGGGTCTCAGCAATTATTTATTAGTTTTCTCTGATTCCTTTTGCTAGGATAACCTTCAGTCAGGGCACTCACTATTGACTGGTCTGCTAGGATAACCTTCAGTTCTCACTTATTTCAACTATGGGACTCCTTTAATCTGGGAATATATCCTTACCATGTAAGATCATAATTAGATTTGGCAGTTTCAGTTGAGGTTCCTGGTTTAGCTACCCACTCATAATGAAAACAAAATAAATTGCAGTCCCATCCTTCACCCCAGGTTTAATCAGCTAATTCAGCTCAAACCAGCAAGTTTGAAGTACCTGGCTGTAGAACATGATGTTTCAAAATTCTTAGAGAGTTTTCCTTTTTGTTTAATCTTGGATTATCATGAATAGTAAAAACAGGTTCAAATACAATGACCAGGTGCTCTCACATATGTTCAGTGGTTGTACCCCAAGAAGATATTAAACAATGAAATGAGCTTCAATATAATTCAAATTGGCCAGCAATTTTAAACTTTTATCATTAAAAAGACAGAATGTAATGTATTCAGTTTTATCGATATTATGAAGCTTCAAAAGGGAGAAAATGAACTGTGAGAAAGATGCAGAGATTCTCCAATTAGACAGACATGTTAAGCTAGAAAGCAGAAAGATGGCCGGCACAGTATAATGTGGAAAAAAACAATTCTTTTTACAGATTGAGAAATGAGTAAATGTTGGTGTACTGAGGAACCTTGGTGTGCTGGCTCATGAGGCACAGAAAATAAACACAGGTACAGCTGGCAATTGGGAAGCCAGGGGTTCAAATTGGGGATTGGTGCACCAAGTCAGGGAGCTTCACCAAGAGTGAACAGAATGAAAATGCATTTGAAGGACTGTGTAAAATTTTGGTTTCTGTACATATAGGATATACTAACCTTGGAGTCAATGTAGCATTGATCGAGAGATTGATTCCTGGGATTTAGGGATTGTCCTCTGAGTGGAAATTGAATAAGATCGGCTTATGTTCACCGGTGTTTAGAAGAATGAGAGATGACCTCATTGAGAGACACAGGGTTCCGAGAGGGACTCACAGGGCAATTCCTCAAGCTGCAGAGTATAGTACAAGTATGTTGTCTTAGGATAAAAGTTCAGCCTTTTATTGGTATTGGTATTGGTTTATTATTGTCACTTGTACCGAGGTACAGTGAAAAGCTTGTCTTACAAACCGATCATACAGGTCAATTCATTACACAGTGCAGTTACATTGAGTTAGTACAGAGTGCATCAATGACTGAGGTGAAGTGAAACCTCCATACACTTTTAAATCTTTAGAGACCTTTATCTCAGAGGGCTGTGGATGCTCAGGGATTAAGTACATTCAGGTCTGAGATTGATAAATTTTTAGACATTAATGGGAAAAAGAGGATTTTTTGGATGGGTAAGTGGATTTGAGGTTTAGAATCAACGATGATTCTTGCAAGGCAGATCACATTCAAGTCTTCCTAATGCCTGATCTTGCTTCTGTTTTTTACGTTCTTAAGGTTGACTCCCCAGACTCTCTGAAAACAATCCAGGTAAAGTGTTAACTTTAACTAATGCTGAAGCAGGTCTCAGCTCTCTAGTTAAGATCTGCTTCAGTGTTTAAATCCACACGGTTGTAGGCATTATAGGCAAAATTGAATTTTGCAGATGACATCAGATAAGCACTGCTTAACATCACTCTAAACACCCAGCAGCTCCGTAAGCTAGTATAATGTATGTACCAAAGTGAAGGCAACACTTTCAAGCCATGGTCTGCTTGTTCCTGAAAATGACTCTCCGAGCCTAAAGGCTCAGACATTCTGATTGAGGGTACCATCTCACTTACACTGCTGATGAAAGGCCATTGACCTGAAACTGTTTCTCTCACCAAACACGCTGACCTCTACATTCCCAGTATTTTCTGCTTTAAAACAAATTGATCATTTATCTGATTTGCTGTTTGAGGGACATGAGGTACCACTAAAACAACAGTGAATATGCTTCAAAATGAATCACAGACTTCAAAGTGCTTTGGGATGTGAAATCCACAATATCAATGTAAGTTAATTCTTTCTTGCTCCGGTAAACAGTTACTATGCCTTAATTAGAAAAGGGAAAGATTCAAACAAGCATTCTGTACGGTCACCCCCAAAAACCTTTACATCAGACAACAATCTCAGCCTGTAATTTCTTGTCACATTCAATTAAACATCCTTTTTGAAAGTATAAAATGCTGTTAAAGTAGTGGTCTGGATTGTACTAACCTTCAGCTCGTGATTCTATAAGGAACCAGTGGCTAGTTGCAGACCATGGGCCAATTTGTTCCAGACCTCTGCATCTGCGTACTGCAACACAGAGATCAGAAGCAAGCTGGAGATCAGATGGCAGCCCATCAAAATAGTTGCTTCACCAATGGACTCAGTGCTGACTCCAGGGGATATGCACGAATGTCCCAAGTCGAAAGGCCAAATAATGTTGGCTGGTTAAGTAGCACATCCCCATTCAGTGGATTGGAGTCATTGACCTTAACTGAAAAGATAAGTGATTTGTTTTTATTTATTCTTCTATTTTAGTGCTTTTAATTAATTTTTGTCACTTAGGTGTGTAAGTAATTTTTTTAAATTGTTATTTTAAATTATTTAAATCTACTTTGACAGTTTTTAAATGTATCTGATTCTGTGTGACCATGATGCCAATTTAAATTGCACATCTGCTTGCACATGATGTGTACCCCTCCATTCCCTGCCTGTTCATGTGTCTAAGTGCCTCTTAAACAATTCTGTCATATTTAAACATTTTAAAGACCTTCAACGGCAGTGAGCTGTTAAAGGGCCATCAGAGCAGTCTGGGGCAGAGCTCTCAGAATCTACCACCTAAGGTCTAGTTGCCACTCATAGACGACAGGACAAGTGGACCCACAGGACTTCATAAAGTGCACCTGGGAGAAAAGCACAGGTATGGCCTCGAATGTGCAGTGGGCTGGACATCAATTATCAACATCCAAGTATTATCACTCAACAGGCAGGTTATATACAGTAAAATCTACCTAGGCATTTTTAAATCCACTATTTGTTAAGCATTAATAATGCATTACTGATCAGAATGACTGAAAAAGTACTGATGTATCTGAGAGACATATTGACTGAAATGTTGACTCTGGGATTCATGCTTTTTCAATTCCGTCTTCTCATATCCTTAATGCAGCAGCCATTTCACAGGTACAATAAAGCTGATAAGCTATTCATCCACTGAGGACTTAGCCAAGCCCAATATTGATACATATGGACCCTGCACTTACCAGTATGCCTGAACCAACAGCATAACACTTCTCTGATACATTCAGTGATGAATTGGCATTAAAATAGGCATTTCATACACCAAAGCCACAAGAGGCGGATACAGGAAATATAAAATATCACATTGACAATTGCTGCATGTTACTGACATCAGGTCCCAGAGAAGGAAAGATGGAAAGTTCATCTCCATCAAGGAAAAATGCCTCAGTTATAATCTTCTCTGCTCTAAGCAATGTGGGTTCAAGGCCTCATCAGTCACACATCAACGACTACAGCATTATGAGAATGCCTTTTAGATAAGACTTTGAATTAATGGGTTAACCAAGATGAGACTTTACACCAAGTCTGCCCTTGCAGGTGGATGCTGAAGGTGCCTTGAGACTATTCAGAGATGAACAGAGGAGTTCTCATGTCCTCTCCAATTTTACTCCTCGGCCAATATTATTAAATATTGGTCAGTTATTTCATTGCCATCATGCAATGGCAATTCAATTGGTGGCAACATTTCGGTTTGCTGCAACAGTAACCATGCAAAAGATGGTTGTGCATTAGTTGTGAAAGAAATGTGAAAGGTGCTATGGCAATGCAAGAAAAATAACAAATTTTAAAGATAAAATAAAGCATCGACAGTTTCCAATGGATGCAACAACCCAAGACCAATCCAGCAGTAAAAAAACTGAGCGCTTTAACAAGGGATTATTCTACCTTTAAAAACTAATTGTTGTCTCCATCTTGGGATAACTAATGACAAACATCCAATACAAGGCTATAGACTTACACTGCTCTCACATACCTTGACTATACTTTCTCCCACCCTGCCTCCCACAAGGACTCTTTTCCATTTTTCCAGATCCTCTGGCTTAATCATATTTGATCTACTGATGAGACAGTCCACTTAGAAGGGACTGAGTTATCTTCCTTCTACCTGAACCATGGCTTTCCTCAAGTATGGCTGACTACATCTCATTTATTTCCTGCACATTTCTTCCTAGACTAAACAAGGACAGAGTTCCCCTACTCCCCACCTTCCATTCCACCAGTCTTCACATTCATCAGATCATCCTTCACAATTTCCACCAGCTTCAACATGATTCCACCACCAGACACATATTCTCCTTTCCTTTCCCTTCAGCATTTCGAAGAAACTATTCCCCTTGAGCAGCAGTGAAGATGGAAGAGCAGACTTCCTTCTTCATGACCACTCCCCTTCTTAGCACACTTTCCCATGTGACCACAGGCAATGCAACACCTGTTCTTTTACCTCTTCCTCTCTGCTCCCACCATCCAAAGATCCCAAAAGTCTTTACCAGGTGAAGCAGGGCTTCACTTGCACTTCTCCCAATCTGGTTTACTCTGTTCAGTGTTCATAATGTCGTCTCCTCTACATTGGAGAAGCCAAAAGCAGAGTTAGTGATGGCTTTATGGAGCACCAGCTTTCAGTCTTGAGGAATGGCACAGTTGCCTGCCACTTTAATTCTACATCCCATTCCTACTCTGACCTATCTGTGGGTTCCTGCACTGTTATAATGAGGCCTGACACAAACTTGAAGAACAGCATCTCATTTTCCATCTGGAGACATTGCAACCTTCCAAACTCAATTTCACATTCTACAACATCAGGCACTTTGCTTTCTCTATCTGCATTGGAACTGGCTGGTCCATCTGTGATATTGGCTCAGCTTTTCAATCTCCATTAGCATGGTCTAAACTGTTGGGCATCACACAGCTCTGCATTTGTAATTTTTTTATTACCTTGTTTTATTCTCACTCTGTTATCAAATTGCCCTCATTCCATAACTTGTATGTTCCTTTGCTCAGATTCTCTCTAAGTGCCCCCATTAACCCATTCACCAGATGAGCTCATTTACAGCTTATCCCCATGACAACCCTAGCCTCACTTTAGAAACCCCTATGACCTATCCAACCTTCTTCCACCCTTTGCAATGTAAAACCAACTTTTTTTCCATTTCTCAGTTCTAATGAAGGGTCTTTGCCCAGAAGCATTAACTCTGTTTCTCTTTCTGCAGATGTTGCCTGACCTGCTGAGTATTTCCAGCATATTGTTTTTATTTCAGATTTCCAGCATCTGCAACATTTTTTTTGATTTTCATTAAATGTTGTCCTTGCCCAACATCTCAGAGACTTGACTCCTGTACACTCATCACCTACCAAGGGAGATTAGTTTAGACAGGAGAACAGTTCCATTTTGTGGGCTCTGTGCCATAACTTTAGAAAGACAATTAGTTGCTGCTACCTCCTCAATCATCAGCATTAAGACAATGTGATTCTAATTCCTAGGTGATAAAGCTTTGCTCTTAACATTTTGATTATGTATTTGGAATCAAGTCATAAACAGGCAATACAAGTCTGTTATTTGATTGGTTTGGTATAGTAAACATCAGTACACCCAGGCTAAGGAAGGAACAAATGGCCCAGGTTCCAATTCACCACCATTCTGTTACTTATACTGGAAACTGTGTCATTAATGGTGAGTTGAAGATAAGATTGTGCTTGTTTATGATATCCACATGATCAAACATACACAGGGTAGCTACAGGGGCAACTAGACTTCAACACATGGTCATATAAAAACATGTGTGAAGAGAAATCTGAACAAAAAAATGAAATATTTAAAATATTCACATATTAGGCAGCATCTATGGAAGGAGAAAGAGTGATTCCAGGTCAATGATTTTTTAATCAGTCCATGCTGACATCCCCTTACCTAACTACAATCTCACCCCATCCCCTTCACTACAACCATATACAACTTTTCTCCTATCAGATACTCAAGCACCATTACTGGGCCAGGCAGAAGGGAGAGCAGAAAAAGTTAGTAGAGATCAAGACACAACATCACTCAATGTGACATTTGCACCAACTGGCTCAGATGCTGATGCCACACACTGTACAGGGTAGTCAGAGGCAGGACCTGCACATGGCAAGCCACTGGAGAAAGATGACCTGTAGCCAGAGTAGAGGACAAGGTTTGCCCATGGTACCAGTTTTCTGCAGATTTTGGAACCAAGACTTTGATTGCTGATGTCTTGGCTTCCATTGCAGCACAAGCAGAAACCACTCAGCTCTGTCTGTTGCTATGTTAGCTCAGACTGTATTCATCATGATTCTGGATAATAGTTTCCAACACATCTGCTGGAGACATGGTAGTTCAACAATCTATCCTCCAACAGTATCCATGTGTCTACATAAGAGTCTTTTAAATGTTCCTGTTATATCAGCCTCCACCACCACCCACAGCAGTGTGTTTCAGGTACCCACCAATCTCTGTGTGAAAAACCTACCTCTGACATCTCCCTAAACTTTCCCCCTCTCACCTTAAACTGATGTCCTCTGGTATTGGCCGTTGCTGCCCTGGGGAAAAGGTGCTGGCTATCCACTCTATCTATGCCCCTCATAATCTTATACACCTCTATCAAGTTACCTCTCATCCTCTGTCACTCTAAAGAGAAAAGCCCTAGCTTGCTCAACCTTTCCTCATGAGACATAGAACACAGAAAACCTACAGCACAATTCAGGCCCTTCGGTCCACAAAGCTGTGCCGAACATGTCCCTACCTTAGAAATTACTAGGCTTACCCATAGCCCTCTATCTTTCTAAGCTCCATGTACCTTTCCAAAAGTCTCTTAAAAGACCCTATCGTATCCGCCTCCACCACCGTCGCCGGCAGCCCATTCCACGCACTCACATGTTCCCTAATCTAGGCAGCTTCCTGGTAAATCTCCTCTGCACCCTCTCTAAAGCTTCCACATCCTTCCTATAATAAGGCAACCAGAACTGAACACAATATTCCAAGTGTGGTCTAACCAGAGTTTCATAGAGCCACAACATTATCTCGCCATAGACACATGGATGTAAGAAAAATGGAGGGTTATGGGTTATGTAGGAAGGAAGGGTTAGATTGATCATGGAGTAGGTTTATATAGGTCAGCACAACATCATGGGCCGAAGGGCCTGTACTGTGCTGTACTGTTCTATATATCTATATATATGTGTGTGTGTGTGTATATATTTATATATATATATGTAGTACTTGCATGGCTGAGGCAGCTATCCAGGAGAATGCCAAATGCAGGCAAATGGGACTAGAGCAGGATAGCACCTAGGTTAGCATGCACTAGTTGGGCCAAACGGCCTGTTTCTGTGTTGTATAACTCTATGACTCTAATGCCAATGATTCCACGAAGCACAACAGCATTCAAGATCCCAATAATGCCACAGAAGTTTGAAGTACTGAAAGGCAGCAACTTTATCAATCAAGCTACAACTATTGGGAAGCACTAAAAACAACATTGGTAGAACTCTGCAGGTCAAGCACCTTCTGTAGAGACAAAAGGTATAAATCGACGTTTCAAGTCGAGACCTGCATCAGGCCTGACGCAGGGTCTTGACCCAAAACATTGACTTACATATTTTGCCTCCACAGATGCTGCTTGACCTGCTGAGTTCTTCTAGCATTTTTTTGTTCTAGGTTCTAGCATCTGTAGTCTCATTTGTCTTCATGCTGAGAAGCACTGTTCAGGAGCACCTGGACAGGTAAAGTCATTTGGAATACACAAACTAAGGGAAGTCCTTTGGTGATCACTGATCTCTGTGTGGCATTTTCCTTATTTATAAATTTGGTTTAAAATATGGATTTTTCAGGATAACATGTGCAGCAGCACTGCTTAAGGAGTTGATTTCCAATTGATCTTTTTTCTGTTGCTTCAAAGCAGTTGGTGTTTAGTGCTAATAAACTTCCTTTTATGTTGTTAAAGTCTAAGGGAATGGTGTGACAGGAGAGGTTCTGCCCATCTGAGGCAGAGTCCTGTCAAGGTCCCAGAGAGATAATTTTTACCAAGTCTTCAACCTCACTAGCTTGTAAAGGCAATGGGAAGGCATCAGAGGAGTCCATGCAACGTCTTGTGAGGTGTGATCTTTGAAAGGTGGATTTCTTGAAGAAATGCTAGAACTCCTCAATGTGAAGGGATGCATGTAGAGAGGTGGTAGGGGAATCCATATGATTTCACTTGCATTGTTTCCCAAACCGGAATTTAGAAGCTGTTCAAAATTATATAAAATCCTATTCCCAGTTCTGACTGACCCCCAAAATGAGACCCAAGTCCCATGTAACCCAATGAATTTTGGGTTCTTGATCACCCACATTTATGTCAAAGGACAGAATCAATGCCAAGCTACAGATAAACTAAATACAAGTGCTTGTGCAATTTTATAGCTGCCCTTTGCTGGGGTGAAGTGGAGTGAAATCCTTTGCTCTGAAAGGCTGCCACACAGCAGAGATCCGTGATATAAATTTCACTTAAAAGCAAATGTGCTTGTGGGTTTGCAAAAGCTATTTGCCACTTATCCTGTCAAAGCTTGTTACCATAGTGATATCACCTCGGTCTTCCCCTACAGAAAAGCAGTAATGGCATTTTGTTTTAACTTTCCCAGACAATTTACTTGGTTAGCAGAGGTCAGGGGTTGGTTGGGGGTGGGGCTGCGGAGAGAAGAAGAGATAAATTTAAAGGCTGTAAGCCAGACAGAAAGAAAATAGCAACACAGAAAATTTCTGTTGTGGTAAGTATTGGGATAAAGTTCATTTCAAGTTTGTAATTTATTTCATTGGGGTAAACTAGATTAAAGCTGAAGGAAAATTCTGACAAATTGTACAAGGAACTACTAAGGGGATTTTGGGGCAATGGGGCAGATGCTGCTGACAGACATCAAAAAGGTGTTAGCTACTAACCTGCTAGAGCAGGCCTGATTTTGTGTAATGGTAAATGCTTAGTTGGTGAGGGGGAGGGGGTTTAGGGAAGAATTGAAGAATTTCCAATATGTTAAGGTGACTGCATATTGCCACTCCTCTGTGTCTAATTTTACCCTCCTGTTTGCCAGAGGTAAGCAGGAATCCTGTACTTCCTACTGTACAGGATTAGGACGATCTCAAGCAGCGGGTACAGGCTGGTTTCAAAGTGCAATATCTATACTGCAAAGTGAGCTATCATTGGTCCTGGTACTTCTAGCAACATCTGCACACCAGGTGGTCAGTGAAAAGTAAAATTATCCATGATTCTGAACTATTTTACAGGAAAGATAATTGTGTAAAAGAAAAAAAATGAGGTGGTAAAATGGTGCCATAACATAGAAGGGAGTATATTGCAAGATTAATAACTCATACCAGATAAAGTAGGATTGTCACTGGGCACCACTGTCCGACCAGCCATTCCCTACCATATCCTAGCAATCCTGACAGTGACCCTACCACTGTACAATTATGCCAATAGTCATGATATACCGATGTTCCTAGAGATGGAAACAATAATTATGAAACTAAATCAATGAATAGGGCAGTGTATAGTTCTTTCACGCTATTTTTTTCCAAATTATTAAAAATATGCACTGTAAGGAAGTTTGAATTCCAGCTTCTTCAGTCTCTTCTAGATTAGACACTGAAGTTAAGGTGTAACATTGTGCAAGACACTGTCATATTCCTATAAGTATTATTCAATACAAATCACAGTGGGTCCCAAGATTTATACTCCATTCAGAGTCATGCTTTACAAAACTAAGATGGCTGAGATCAAAGCCTTTAGCGGGTGGACAATCTGGAGGGAAAGATGTGCTGCAAGAGCTTTTCCTAATGTAAGACCTCAAAAACTTCCTGACATTGGCAACGTTGGGAAGCAGCAGAAACAATAGTGATCAAGAAAGGTATGAAGCAACAACTCAGCTTCTTCTTGATCACTGGAATTTGTCCGAGGGGAAAACAAAGGGCCCCTTCATACAAACAATGGATTTGAAGAAGACACCTGTAGTCCTTGCCACACAGATTTCACCCTCACTGCTGCAACCATTTTTCCTAATAGTAGAAGATGAAAAATTCTCATTCAGAGATAACAGTAGAGGGCTCTTACTAACCATGTCCCAGCAAAACACAACACACTGAAAAGAGAGAAATCTACAGCAGGTGGGGAGGGTAGACTGGGTGGTGCAGGGAGGTTGGTAGAAGCAGCTAGCCCAGAACACCACATCCTACTTCTGCTATTCTTGATGGGCTCTTGCAAGTATGTTCTGCAATAACAGAATAGAAGGGTCTTATGAAAGTTGGAATCATAAATTGAAATAATGTTCACTCAGGGAGTTACTGAACTGAGATCAATCCCGAACACTCATTCTTAAAATTTGCAGTGCTACCAGAATAAAGTCTTTTATCTGTAGACTTCCAGCAGTGGCTGATTGCCACTCCCCCTCAAAGTAGCCAGAGGCCAAGCAATGCATGACCTGTGTGTTAGCCCAGGCTATCACCCACATGACCTGTTCCCTTTCTTAACCTCCACAGCCCCAACAATTCTCTTGCACTGTTAGTACAAGTCTGTATGTTTTTGTTTCTACACACATCTTTCTAATAAGTTTACATCCTTCCAGTAACTTAGTTTAAATGTGCTCCTGGATGTTTGGCTCTGCTCCTTACTCTTCACTCACAACATGGTGGGCCGAAGGGCCTGTATTGTTCTATGCAAGGATTGTGAAAAGGTCCTGTGATTGGGTACTCTTTCCCAGACTAAAATCTCTCACAATTGTGGGAGTTTTAAATTAATGTGAAGAGGCTTAAGGTTCACAATGATATAGCACAGTTGCCACATAAATGTACCAAAATTTAATTAGTTAGACTTCAAACCAATAAATATACAAATGACAACTTTCCAAAAGATGTCTCGTGCCGATTTCTATACCATTGGTCACTCCCAGAATTTACTCTACAGTTCTACATTCAGCAATATCCACATGCATGTGACTATTTTTCTGTACCTAGTTCATGAAATCCTCTGTATAATTGTTTTCTCTTGCACTAATTGAACAAACGACCCTCCAACTAATCTGTTAAAGATCATTCAGATTCCCTAAATCACACTTCAGATGATCTGCGAACACCATTAAATAAAATGAGTTATAATCTACTTTCTCGAATCTTTAAGGGAAATGAAAAAACACGTGCCCTTTGGAGAGAAAAGCTCGAACATCCAATTCCGTCCAAGCCACCATTAAAAATGAGGCTTTCAGACGCTGGTGTTCTGCAAAGCTCTTTAGGATCAAACCACGTGAAAAAAAGTTTTAAATGAACATTTTCAGAAAATGAAATGATGATTCGGTTCTTTTCCACAGATGGAATTTCCTAAGGTTTCTCAAAGTAGAATTTCGCTTCGACGTTTTGCAACCTAAAGGTTAGAAGCCGGTACCAAGGATCATTTACCAATTCCTCGACTACATAACTTGTTCAAACTACCTTCCCTCGCCCTACCTCAAATAAAATCGCTAAAGATCAATAGCTGAATTTAACGCTTAATTGGGCGTCTCGGAATTTTAGATCTTACATTTTTTTTATTGGATTTGATATCCTAGGAATGGATGGGTCAGTCTTGATTCTCGAAAACGGAAGGCTACAGATAGGGCGATGAAGGATTCGCATGGTGTCACTCCTGGTGTGTTGAAGTAATCCAGAGCCAGCGGGTGTTGCCGCAGCTGTTTGTAACAGCGATTAGCTGCGTTGAATGCGAGGCATCAGTGCAGTGACGCAGGTAGAGCCGTTAACGGACTGCAACAGGGTGGCTGACCCGGGTATTGCTCGTTTTTTTTTAACCTCAAGGAACCCCCTGGTCTGCATCAGTGCCCCAGTCAATTTTTTTTTAAAAAAAGAACGCACTTCTTGCAGTTCCTTAAAACGCAATGACCAGACCATAATAAATGACCAGACCATAATAAAGTACTTCTCTAACCTTTAGTGGATGCCAGAATTAAGGCCACAAGAATAAAAGACTGAAGAATCAGTTCCACAGGTCGTTGAGACCGGTGAATGTATATGTCGGATCCCAAAATGATGCGATTACCGTAGATTTCAACCGAAAAGGCGGGTAATTTAAACCGGCGGTGGAGCTTAATCCTCGATATCCTATCTGTTAACCCGAGTTGCCGAGTAGGCGGCAAAAACGCCCGATGAACTTCTCTCACCGTTACAGGGTGAAAGTTTTCCCGCTAATTAAAGGCGGGGAGAGGGGAGCCAGGCCGAAAAGGAACCAAAATAAACTACTGGGTTGTTCAAAAAGGTAGGTATATTTCTTTATGCTAAGGGTATCAAAGGTTATGGGAAGAAGGCAGGAACAAGGTGCTGAAGATGATGGGCCATGATCACATAGAATGGTGGAGTAGGCCCAAAGGGTTGAATTTCTTCCTCCTGCACCCATATTTAACGTTTTTGCTCTTATTACAGGTTCTCACGGCAAGTTTAACTCCATTCCGAAGCTCCCCGGTCACATGATGCCTTCTTCCCAGGATTTAGCTGAATGCTGGGATCATCACAATTTTGGGTAAGGGCTCCACTTAATGATTTGCAGTGCTAATTTTCGATGAGTATGAGAAATGCAATTGTCCCGATCCACTTGCTAGCTGGAGATATTGTCTTTTCCCCTTCCCCGTTCAAAGGCAGATTGTAGAGACCTAAAAGCTGTTCCAATCAAAGTTGATTAATGTTGCTCACATAATGAACTGAATTGATCAAATGTAGGAGAAAAACAAGGATGAGGGATGTAGCTCAATAAGTATTGTGGTGAGATTCCAGAATTTTTGCATGTTGAATACATGTGAATACACATGTGAATAATGTCATTACTTAAAGGATTTGTGATATAAGATATGCTTTTTAGTCTGCAAAGAGAGATTTTAATTAGCAGTAGGCAATTTATGAAGAAAAACACACAGCATGTTATGGACTCACTAATTATTGTAAATCACTAAGGCTGTAAATTCTAGTTAACTCCAGGTTTCAACTGTGGGGCACTATCACAGTCAGCAGCAACTGTATTTACCACTGTCAAAGGCTGTTCTTATTCAAAATTAATGAGTGTTTTATTTTGTTCTAATGCATTTATGACAGTGACAGTGGTCTGCTATCATGTAGCAGGATATCTCCTGGGGATTTCCACAATAAAATTGGGCACAAATGACATACATGGGGTATCAGAAATCCAGAGGCCTGGACTAATGAGCTAAAGACATTACCCCCAAATGATGAACTACAATTGTTCTTAAACAAATCAAGAATGTCAAAAGCTAGGATCACTAATTGGTGACCATGAAATTGTCATCATTTAAAAAAAACATAATTTTTACTAACTTTCTTTAAGGAGGAGTATCTTCTGTCCTTGCACTGTAGATAGTAAGTCCAGATCCCCAGCAATGTGATTTACTCTTCAATTGGCCTCTGAAATGTCCTAACAAGCTGGTCACCTTGGGACAATTAGGGATGAGATTCCCAATGAATGAATATAAAAATCAAGGAGGGTCACTTCGATTGACAGCTCATTTTAAGGCTTTCTGGGAAAACAGCAAGTCTGACATTTGCTGTTTTTGGTCTTGTTTAATCAGAAACATTCTCTTACAGAATTTCATTGGCAGTCCACTGGCCATTTCATCTAAAGTAGTTCCTAAGCAATGAATTCTCTTAAAAGCCAGTGCCAAACTAACAAGGAGAGCAAAGCTGGAGCGAGCTTACCACAATTTGATACTTATTTAAAGTGAAGCAAATGACTCCTTTACTATTTTGTCTTTTCAAGGTGTGTAGAAAAATATGTTTTTCTCTATTTCATACAGGTTACGGTTGGTTCATTGATTTTATGTAAACCAAAACACTGGTTGGTCCAAAGGTTGAGTTCTGACCTGGTAAGTGTGTCCATTTTCTCTGCTTTCGGAGGAATGGGAGAATTCACATTGCCATAAATGATTCTTGACAATGGCTAATTTTGTTAGGGACTAGGGATTCAATGTTGCACTCTCTGTTATTTGTCATCTTTTGATCATTTGCCTGGATCTTAGGTGGAATGTGGCCCATTTTGATTCCCAGGGGATGTAAGCTTCTCATGCAGGATGTTGATGCTGATTTGACATTATCAAATGAAGATTAAAAAGGAACACTAAACTTTAAAGGAAAATGAAATGATGCTAAGTGATTCAGTACATATGAAGTTCACTAATTCTGAGAATAATAGTCAAAGGAGAAATTTGTTGCTTTCTCGCAGACTATCCCAATTCACAGCAAAGTCTGAGTGAAGAACTTTACAAATGGTACAGAGATGGCAGCCATAATGAGCAGCCCATTCAGTTTGTTTTGAGTCTTTGTCTAAACAGATAAGAGCTCTACTTGTCTGTGTGAGGCCTCACTGGCTTTCTTCTTAGAAATAAAATATAGCATAAATGTGTACTGTCCAACCAAAAGCAAATCTCATGAGTTTAATTTTTATTTGATCCTCCAGAATGTACATTTGCATTTTATGACATTGCTTTAAATATATTATGAAGCCAATCTATGATTGAGTATTTTTAAGTTAATATTTTACAAGGTCTTTGTATTTAAGTGTAGATTATATTTATTTTAGAAATGTTAATTTCTTTACATGACTCATGAAAGCAGAATATTTTAAGTCTGTACAGTCCCTGCCCTAGACAGGTTGCTTATGGAAGGAATTAAGCAGGCAATGGGGTCAAGGTAGATTGTTTAGTCCTGGATTCTGGACTTAATTTGAGTTAGAATCATTGGAGAGGCATCCTGAATATAAGTGGATGTACTGGTTCGGATCAATAGCTCTCACGGCTGCACAGAGGAGACTGTTTGTGTGAACATGCCTCACTCCACCTTCTTTCCCCAGTTCATCTCTTGTGGACTGTTCCTTCAACTACAACAGCCCTAGACCCTGCTCTAAACTCTACCTCTCTGACTCCTTCTCATGCTTTAGCTCTCATTTTAAAAAAAACTTTCAGACAGACTACCCAGGATTGCTATTCATTTTCTTGGAATTTTGTTTCTGTGGGTAGAAATCCAATATATTTCTCCATTAGGGAAGTTGTATGTGAAAATGTGCATCTTCAGCTTTCTCTCCACTCAATGAGCAGATGCATATGGGTGGAGTGTAGAGACAAAGAGATCTTTAACTTGTTGTCTCCACAGATACAAAACCAGATCATAAATGGGAAAGGGCAGTGTTTAATCTGGATCACTGTACCACCAGAGAGGGATACATGCACTATCAGACGAAACTGAAATCAAATCAAATAAACCAATACCAATAGTGCCAATTAATATATTTTTCGCACCCAGTTGTGGCAACCCCCAACCCCTGTTTTCACTCATTCTACTTCTAAACTTCTTGTTTAGTGATCTTTGCACTCTATCTTTCTCCATTCTTCTGCATCTTTAGTTCCTTCTACTGATGTAACAAGACCAAAAAACAAACTGCCTTAAGACTTATCCAGGCTGCACCTTTGTTCCAAATATCCTATCATATCCAATATTTAAAAAGAGATGAGGGAGGGGCTTGGCTCAGCACAGTAAGTCATTTGCTTCCCTAAATACCTCAGGCTGAGGAGTTGAGGATACTCTAAAACCCTATCTCTCTTTCCTAATACTGTAGCCTGCCCCCACTTCTCTGATTCTCCTCCTTTGTAAGGTAGTTGTGGAACCAATGGGTTCCACATTGTTAAGTAAACAGCCCAAAGCTTTCAGGCCCCCGTAAAGCTTTGTTCTACAAAATGATTTTTTACTTAAGAACACTATGAGGAGGAGTATAACCCTCATCTGTCATAAACAAATACAAGGTTAATCATTATACAGCCACTTTTGCAAGGTACTAGCTTGACTACTGATGTAACCAGCTCAAAGTCCAAGGGCAGTTTTTTTGTATATTAACTGCAAAGGCTGCTGAGTCTGGCCTATCCAGCATACCTGCAACAGACCTTCTAACATCTAACAGACATCAAGATTGACTTCAGGCAATTATGTGCCTGCTCCACTTCTGATACCTGGTTCTCACAATATGAATATGAGTTGAAAACTTGTTGTCCACATGCTTCAAAAAAAATATGGTCTGAGCAATCAATGGATGTTTATGGTAATCAGTAGTTAGGAGAAAGCCCTTGCCATTAAGCCCTGGGGAGATTAGAGATGTGACATCACATTTTTGCATCTGGCAAAACTTACGTTGGGATTATCAAAATGATTTTAACCAATTTCAGATTATGTTGGAGTGGGGGAGATAATTGGAGAGAGGAATTCAGTAAAGTTTTCCATGAATAACTTAGCTTGCACTTGTTCTTCAGTACTGACTCTAGATAAGCCCTATTGCATTTCTTAGGATCTGTACATTGGCCGTCAATCTCACGTTTAGCCTTGGTGCAGGTTCTATGAGGAATTATTCATAATTCTTTTATTAGGAACATTTATTGTCCATGACTAATTGTCCTGGAAAAGGTGGTGGTGAGCCATCTTCTCAAATCACTGCAGTCCTTCTCATGAAAGTAGTCCTACAATGCTGTTGGTTAAAGAGTTTCAGGATTTAGATAGTGATGATGAAGGAAGGGTGATGTATTTCCAAATCAGTTCTGTCTGCATTGATCTCATAGTTGATCCTGAAGAATTAGTGTGTAGAATAATATTTGGAATAAATTTTAAAGAATAAGCAGAACTGAAATATAAGTGGTATAAGAGTTTAATAATCCATTGTTTCCAAAACTTGAGATTCAAAAATTGAGACTGTTAGAAGGGGCTAGAGTAGAGATCCAGTTTTCAATATGCAGAATGGATTTGCTTAAGGCTATATTGATATTTGTTGATCTATTCAGTAGTTATTCTATAAAAATAACTTGGTGTAAGTGATTTTCTGGACTGCTTTTGAAAATGTCAGAGGACATTTCCAGATAGATATTTTTTTCAAGTTGACCTGAATGTTTACCCTGCTCTCAAGACATTAAGTGACTGATTAGATAGAGAGTGGCTATATCATACTACACGAGGCATAGCTAAAATATGTGACAAGTAAAGAGATCACGCAACACCTCATCAAGAACTCTACTCACAACCACTCATACATGAGAAACCAGGTCAAGGCTGGTACAGTCACCTGATTGCACCAGGGAATCTAGCCTGGCCTGGGCTGACCAAGTAGAAGTTTTGCTGCTCGTGTATCAGGCTCCTCTCCCACACCACTGATAGAAACTACTTATTGACTGACTGAGTACATTGTGCCTTCTTTCAACTGCCAAGGTGTCTAATGGCCTCCATTTTTTTTACACATTAAGTAGTAACCTAACAGCACATCTTCAAAAAACAAACTTTGGACTAGTAACTCAACCTCATATATAGAGCAGAAAAAGGTTACATTGACAAATGTAATATGTGAAATTATCAAAGTTCACCAACATTTGTGAAGTATAAGCTATTTGTCAGTAACTACAATTGACAAGTACAGTGGCAATATAGCATAACTTCTTTAGTTTTCATGCTCATGAGATGAGCCAAATGCAGAGCTTGAAATCGCCAGCTTCCTGATTAGGTCCTCAATTTATTGCTCTAAGAAACCAGACTAAATTCACAAGCTCATCCTCGAGGCTACCTTGCCAATTTGATTTGTCCGATCTGTATGACGATTAAAATTGCCCATGATTATTGCAGCCTCCATTATTTCTTGACTTGTGCTTTGTCCTACAATGTAGCTACTCCAGCAAATCTTTTAATGACATTTGTCAACTCTATATACTAGCTAGTTAATAGCATTAACTTATTTATATAATTCATCTGTATCACAGCTATCTTTTGCCAAGATCTGTACATTGGCAGAAGCAGCCATTGTCAAATCCTATACATGATAAAATCAGACCGTACAGAGCACTCTGTGGCACAGTGGATGATGACCAAGTATTAGATGGCTCTAAGCCACTTCAATCTCCTGTAGATGTTTAGTTACTGCTCAGTGTCATGTACTTTGTATTAAATAATACATTGTCCAGAGAGCCCTCAACATTCACTTCAGATTCCATGAGGTATCATTGTGTCAAGTCAAATATGGGCAAAAAAACTTCTAATTACTACCTACCATCCTCTGATGAATCCTTCATGTTTAACAACATTTAGGAAGTAGCAAGACAATGTTCATCACCAAGATTGGCTTGGTAACATTAGTGCTGATGGGCTAGTGCAGCTTTTCTAGTGTGCTCAATGTTTGCCAAGCCCCCTGCTTTTACCACTATCACCAGGCCAGTGGTGTAAATAGAACTGTGTGCTTGGATGAAATGGTTCATCGTTTAAGTAATCCCAACCCCCACCCTCTCTGCAACTTAAAACTTTCAGAAAAACAACTGCAGTTATAATCTGGTAGTGATTTAGGGAATGGATGGTAGTTGGGTTAGTGAGCACATAGCTCACTTTAGCTGCTGAGGTTCTATATTGTTATTGCAGTAGTACTGATCCCATTAAGTGGAGCATATATGATCATACATTTCATTTGTGCCTTCTGGTGAGGATATAGGGAATCAGGAATTGAATCAATCATACAGAATTCTAGCCTTTAGTCTATTCCAGTAGCCATGACATTTAAGTCTGGTTCAATGGTTTCGGGTAAATTATAACTCCCCAGATATCCATGGTGGTGCCACTGATTTCCTGGTGAAGTAGTAAGTCTTTCTTCATCTTTGTATGATGCAAGTATTACCTACTACTTGGAAGCACAAGCCTGGATTTGTCTTGGTTTTGTTTCGTTTGAGTACAGAATGCTTTATTAATTGAGGTTATACAAATTATTGCAAACATCAGGGAACTTGATCATTTCTGGCTTTATAATGGTGGGCAGGCACTCAATGAAGCAGCCACATGTAATTAGGCCTAGAAAGCTTATCTGGGAGTTTCCTGCAGTGGCATCCTGCTACAGGTACAGAGGAGCATCCTTGTATATTAATGGCATCAGCTGGGAGCATTTGCCCTTAATGTTGTAGAACTGCTGGAATCTCTACCCTTTTGCAGGAACCGATTTTTCTTTTCTTTTTTAAAAAAAAGGTAACAGGTTCATTGTCACCATACTTCTTTCCTAACCCAATGGCCACCAAGGCACTTATCATCTGGCAAGATTACAGCTTCCAATTCATAGTGAGCAACAGCATATGAAAAATCCTAATTAGTATTAGAGGTATGTAGTTGCTTATCAAATAGCAGGCCATTTGACAAGTCTCTTTACCTTTTTAAGCTCCAAACTTGACGTTGCCTAAACTCATGTTTCTGTCTTTTTCCCACCCATTTTACATTGTGTGAATGTTGTGATTTAGAACACTAACATGCTGCTTTGAAATAAATAAAGTGCCAAAAGTCCACTGCGAAGTATATGGCAGTAGCACAGCAGAAACTCTCAGAATCTTCCTTTAATAACCTTACCTCACCACTCACATCTGCCTCGTGGCGTAACAAAACCTCTCTCTTACATACATGAGGAGAAACCTATCTGCCTTATTCATTTCTGATTATCACACACCATTGGTAAATATTTAATAACCAAATTTTGTCACAGCTAAGACAAAATCAAAATTATACTGTTCTGGTTTGTCTAATCATCCAGGGAACTGAATGATATTTTGCAATAAGCAGTAAAGCTAGTCATTAATTATGAAGTTGTGAAGAGTCTCTGAGTGCAGAAGGGCCAATACCACGGTCTTTGAATATTGTAGTCCTTGATCCAAAGGATTTAATTTGATGTTTTAGAGGAATCAGTGTTAGCTCCTAGTGTGTGCCTGATTGGACAATGTAAAGGGAAGTTTGCTTTTGTATTTAAGCTCCTGTTGTGCTGGATGAAGCAAAATATCTAACTGACTTATACGTGACCTGGTAATACTTAATATTGCATTGTGTTAAAGTGAAATGACTCTGTTTCCCCGTATCAAGAACAGAAATTCAAAGAAAATCAATGAGGCAACACCTAAAAGGTCAATGTTATGATAACTGATCACAGCCATGGAGTTTTCAGAACCACATCTAGACACACCAACTTTGGATTATGTTGGGGGTTTCTGTCCTGATTACTATTGACTGAGCACCAGGAGTGCTCATGTGTGGGTGATGGTAGGATCAGTCTCTGAGATGTACAAATGAGTGGATGGACTTAGCCTGCCTGTACAGTTTAAGTCGGGCAGCTCTACAGCTCAGTGGTCCTGCCTGACAGTTTGCATCACACACCTGTGTAACTTAGGTCTGTCTGCATTGCTCATTCTTCCTGCTTAGAACAACTCGGACTTACCAAAAGCACTAACTTTGAACATTAACATATTATTACATTGAGCCAATCGAGGCTATTCCACAATTTACTTGGCAAGCTGTACTATAGACCTTCACGAGAGGTCCCTTGACATTATGACAGAAGAGCCTGCATTTATAATGTGTTTTTCCTGCCATAAAATTCCAGGATAATTCACAATCAATGGATTGCCTCTGTTGTTACGTAGCTAGACACAAGATACAGACATGGATCCATAAGCAAGGATGAGATGAATGATTACTTGTACTATTGTCCATCGTTTATGTTGAGTTAGAAATTTCAGACAGGATGTTGGCGGAATACCCATGTCCTTTTTTGAATAATCCCACAAATTGCAGTGAACAAAATAATCACTCATTCTCTTTTACACACCATATACTGAGAGAGAAATGTTGGTCAAGACAGCAAGATAAATCTCCACTCTTCTCTGAAGAACATCACAGGAAGTTTTACATCCAGCTGAGTGAGTAGATAAATCAGCAGTTTAATATCTTATCTCAAATGCAGCACTTCTGACAATCAACACTCCCTTGGGTCTTTACTGAAGTGACAGCCTAGATTATGTGCTGCAGTCCTGGAATGGAGCTTGGATCCATAGTCTGGCTCATAGATGGGAGTGCTATTGTGCAGCAAATTTGGTATTTGAATGCCAAATTTGTACAGCCCATGAAAAACAATTAAAAAAAAACAAGCTATCCATAATAAGTGGAGTGAAAGACAAAGTTAAACCTCTAACATATTTGTCATGTTAACTGTTTTGGACAAATCAACCATTATTTACCCATGTATTGATAATATCCCCAGAACTCTTTTTCCAGCTTCTTCACTTCCTCACTGAGTTTTTAATCATCAGCAAAGTTGGATATACTGCACCTCATCCCTCCATCCTAAGTCATTAATATAAACAGCTGAGACTTCACATTTAATCGTTATGACAAAATGCTAGTAACAGCATGCTGACCTGAAATTTGTCTGATTTACTGTGTTTTTTCCCATTTGGGAAAAAAAATCAGTGCTCAGAGCATTATGGTCAATTTAAAGCATAAAATGAGCCTGATCAGCCGATCATTTCCTCACAGAAACCAAATAAACAAGTGATGTCACGGTTGGCTTTACACTTAAACAGCCAAACAAGCCAATCTTAAGTCCATAATCAAGTAAATCCAGGATACCACACGCCCAAAATGGGTGTCATGTTTATAGTGACAGTCCACTGTCATGATATGTAATCTGCTTCAAGTCCTGGCTTCTTTTAAATTTTGCCAATGAGCTGCAGAAGCCAAATAATCATTCATTACCTGTTGCTTCTTCATGATGCTGGCTGGCTGACAGATAATACAGTGGACTGGCTGGGAGCTATATGAAGGAAGGTGAAAACTGGCTAGCAGAGGTCAGTAGACTGAGGGGCCAGAAGGAGTACAGATACCTTTCCATTCCAATAAATGACATAGATTTTTGCTTAGAAGGCCCCAGAAACCCCTTTAAGGACTTTTCCTCACTATCTCAAAAAGTTTAGCTTATTTTTCAAAACATAGAACAGTACAGCACAGGAACAGGCCCTTCGGCCCACGATGTTGTGCCAAACTAATTAAGCTAATTAGATTCACTCAGCTTTCTCCAGAGGGAAGTTATTTTGCAATGCAATTCTGTGTATGAGTGAAACATGACCATTGAGAATTGGTGGGGGAGGAGGTAAATAAATTGCTCAAGAAACTTTGTGATTTCAACATGAAAATTTGTAATTAGGGCTCTACAACCAACGTGACTTGTATAGTTAACCATTTTGGAAAGCAGCTCGAGTAAATGGGTACACACATTTCGATCAGATGTTCCCAATTGGTTGGCATGTTTTAGGGAAGAAAAAACTATGGCTGTTAATTGAAAATCACATTCCCCCCCACTGAGTTTAAAACTTTTACTTTCTCTCCTTCTGTCTTCCCCCACCCCGTTCTGTTTATAAGCTGCTTAGTGGCAAATACAAGTTAAGTTATTGGTTCTCTTCACCTGCTTTAAGCATAAAGAGCATGGAAAGGCTAGTAGCTATGGAAACAATTTTATATCTGAATGCTTATGCTATCATAAAACTACTTAATCACAACATATTTACAATGTTTGGTCACAGCACAGTACACCAAACATTAAAACACAGGTGGAAAGGGGAACAGAAACTGACTTAACACTTCGCTGTTGCAGTCATCCCATCAACTGTACTAGTTAGTTCATTCTAGTCACTCCTGATTGGGCCACATTGTCTTGACTAGGGTATCCAGTTACAAAATACAAAAGCAGCACACCCCATTTACTGGCAAATCAGTCACAAAATGATTCTTTTTATATAAACAACTGCAACCTGGCAACTGAAATTGCAGGCTGGAAACAGATAGGGGTATGGAAAGATCATGCATTTACACACATCTAGACAGACAGACTGAGACACAGCATGCTTACATAGTGAGGCACATGTGGGTCATTTACACAGAGACTCACAGGGATACAGCATACTCGTGTGAATAAATGGAGACAGCTCTTGATAAACAGACTACAGTTTGTCCATCATAATAGAAACAGATGGGGAGAAGAACAATACCAGGCCATACACATGTAGAGAGACACTGGGATGAGAGTGACCATGAGTGATTGTGGTTAAAAGAAAAATAAGAAGATAACAAATAGCGGAGTGGACCATTTGGCCCTTTTACCTCAACACCACTTTCTTGCTTCACCCAGTATCCCTTATTCCTGTAATTTCTACAACTCTATTGATCTCTGCCTTAACTGTATTCAGTGAATGAACCTTCACAACTATCTTGGGTAAAGAATTCCAAAGGTTCATTTATCCTTTGAGTGAAGAAATGCTTACTCTTCTCTGTCCTGAATGGCCAACCTTTTATTTTGAGACAATGACCCCTGGTTCCAGATACCTTAGCCAGAGGAAATAAGATCTCTGTACCTGCCATTTTAAAAGCCCTTTAAAAGTGTTGTATAATTCAATGAGATCACTACACATTCTTCTGAAATCTGGACGGTATCAGCCTAGTCTGTTTCATCTTTGTTCACATGAAAAATCCTGCCACCCTAGGAATCAATCTGGTGAATAAGCAAAAAAACAGTAATATTGCAAGCTTTCATATTTTCATTCTGTAACCTTGGACAGTATTGGTCTATTGCATTTTATGTGTAGATGTTGGAACATCCTTTCTCATTCCTAATTTTCTAATGAACCCCTTGATATTAGGTCTTTGCTCATTTTCTTGATTCAATATTGAGGGTTATCATTCGGCAAAACCTTAATTGCACCAGCCATTCAAGAAATTCAAGTATTCACTGATGAGTATCTCACCTCCTGATTTCCCAAAGCCTAGGCACCATCTACAAGACTTCAGTTAGAAGGTGATGGCATACTCACAACTGGCTTGGGTGAGTCTCAATGGTATCTGCAACACCATATTGTTTATCCATCATCTTGCAACATCAGTGCACTGATATTCAGTGCATGTTTAGTCAGAAGTGCCAAGTGAATGATCCATTTCAGCTTCTTCCTGAGATCCTCACTGTTGGAGAAGCCAACCTTTAGCCAAGTTGATTCACTCAATGTGTTACAATGAAATGGGCAAGAGTTTGGAGTACAATGAAGAGGATGGAACTGGACAACATCTCAGCTGTAGTACCATACACTTGGCACCCCTACCCAGATGGTTCCAGTAGACTTACAACATTGGTATCTACCCAGCAATGTGGAAAATTACCCAAGAATGCCCTGACCATTAAAAGTAGGACAACTCCAATCTGCCCAATTAGTCAACTGTCCACCATCAATAAAGGTATTGTCAACAGTACCATCAAGTGACACTTATTCGCTTATAACCTGCTCATTGATACCTAATTTGAATTTCACCAGGACCACTTTGCTCTAAGATCTCATCATAGCTTAGAACTAGACATGAATTAAAAAGCTAATTTTCAGAGATGAGGCAAGGGTTACAGTCCTTGACTTCAAGGCGGCTTTTGACTTCAAGACATCTTTTGAATGAGTGTAGTACTAAGAAGCACTGGTAAAATTCAAATTCATGCACAAAGAGAGGAAAGGACTGCAATGGTTGAAGTTGCATCTCATACAAAGGAAGTTGGCAGTGGTTGTCGGAATTCAATCATCCCAGTCCCAGGACATCAAGCAGGAATTCGTTAAACCAGTGTCTGAGGCCCAATCGTCTTCAGCTGTTACATTAATGAAGCAACTCCCATAACATGGTCAAAAGTAGGAATGTTTGCTGATGATTATAGAATGTGCAAATTATTTGCAACTGCTTGGCAAATGAAACATTCTGTGCCTGCATGCAGGAAGACCTAGAGCACCTTCTGGCAAGATTGAGAAGCACCATAAAAGTGCTTGGCAAAGACTATCTCCAACAAAACCATCTCCATTGCCACATTTCCCACCTCCCCTTCCGCACCTCCCTGCCCCCCCCCCCCCCCCCACCAAATCAACAATGGAGATAACCATTGACCAAAAACTCAAATGGATCTGTTACACAGATACAGTGGCTACAAGTGCAGGTTGGAGGCTGGGTAGCCTAAGATAGATGATGTACTCCTGACACCCCAAGAACAATTAGGTTTAGACAATAAATGCTGCCATAATCCAAAAAATGAGTAAATAAAACAAAACTATTAGTTTGGTATATACATTCTTAAGGATACACTCCTCCAATTCACCAAGCTTGGTTCAAATGAACTTCCATTTTCTGTGCTCAACCACCAAGTGTGAACCTTATCAATAAAAGCACAGTGGATAAAAGCAGGGACGTCATGCTGAACCTTAGTTCTGGCCTCAGCTGAAGTTTTCAAGTTAGTATAGGAAGAATGTGAAGGAATTAGAGAGGATCCAGAAAGATTTATGAGAATGGTTGCTGGAATAGCAACTATAGTTACAATGATAGATTAGAGAAGGTGGGATTGTTTTCTCTGATAAAAGGATGAGAGGAGATTTGCTAGATGTACAGTATATAAAATGATGATGGGTCTGGACAAAGTGGATAGTGGGAGGCTTTTCCTGTTGGTGGAAAGATCATGGACTAGAGGTCACATATAAAATAAAGGGAAAGAGAAGAGAATTACAAAAGACATGAGGAAAAACCATTTGGTTGGCACCTGCATTGCCTGCTGATATGGTGGAGGCAACTTCCATTGTGGCCTTCAAGAACAAATTGCATAAATATATGGTGAGGAAAAACCTACAAAACTATGCAGATGGACAGGAGGGTGGAACTTGTGATATGCTATGGTGGAGAGCTGGTGTGGGTGTGATGGACTAAATGGCCTCCTACACTGTAACTATTCTATGATCTATGATAAGAACAGTAATTTAAAGGTGAATATCAACAGCTCCAAGTTCCTCTCTGTGCCACACTCCATGCTAACCTGGATGTATTCCTTAATAACCACTAAATTAGCACCTTTAAGTGCCCTATCAGACACCATCAGCGATCACTGTCATAAGAACAACTGCAGTAGTTTGTGGAATTGACCCAAATGCACATTCTTAAGCAATTGAAAGAGCAATAACTGCAACTTTCCCATCTCTGACATTATCTTGATTTTTTTATATATATAAAATCTCCCCAAAAGTGTCTGCTCATTCATAAGGAACATGAATTTCATTATTACAACTTTCATATAGTGATATCCACTCTTCGAAGTCTTCTGTGACTAAAATACAACACTTTCACCTTCATCCATGCAAAATTTGCATTCACAAATTCTCAAAGTAAGAAGAACCGTTCTAAGATTTCTTCTTTTCTATAAATCCACTTGCACCTAGATACCTATCACTATGTCATTATGAGAGTCAGACCTGACCTGTCGAGAGACACTTGGTGTGCAAGGTCCCTGACTGTGCTTTTGGAATTAATGCGGAATACAAAAGGTCGAAGAGTAGAAGATAGAGATAATAGGAATAACAGGATAGAAGTTGAAGTACGTGGCATTTTCAACACACTATCATGGTGAGATTCCAGTTTTTTATTGATAGTATAATCAACAATGGTGAAGAAGATACTATAAAAAAGATTAAATGGATTGCACAAAAAACATTTATTTCAAGATTGAGTGTTAATTCCGACAGCACAGCAAATGGAGAGAAGAGTCATTCCTCGGTAACCTGTTAAATTGCTGCACAAGGAGGAGAACTAACTTCTTAATCCATCAGCATATCTAACCTATACCACACATCAATCCATCAGTACTAACAACCTATAAAATATCTGATGCTCATCTGACTTTCCTCTCTTTTTAAGTCATTTCATATCTCCCACTCTGAATTCCTAAGGTAATGAACTGAGATCAATGAACTATAATGCTTAAACTGTCACCTTAATTCACATGTGTTAACTTAGCGTAGACCACAGATAAAACCCAGGATTTTCAGTCTAGTATGGCTCAATAATACAATGGACAGAATTTTAATCAATGAACCTTTGCAAGCACAATATTCGTGCTCTTACTGGATATTTTAGGCACCGCTGCTTGTCAGATTGCTATCATTGTGCAGAGACATCCAAGGGAGTGGTCTTTTCAAGTGCCTGGTATAATTCATTCAAGGTGCATTGTTTCCAAAGACTGCAGCTTTGTGGGGAAGAGGGACTCTCCAGAAAATCAGTAGTTTGTCCAATGCTCAGCATTACATCTTCTACATAATGATGAATTTAGTGGGAAGGTCTTGCCTTCAAAGATCCCTTAAAATAAATTCAGCTTATGAACTTTGTACAAGCTACAGTACACCTACAATTCACATACAAAACATTAGAGGCAAAAGGGAAATCTACAAAGAACAAAAATATACAACAGGTCAGTCAGCATCAGAAATGAAAATCATACATGAATATTTTGCGTGTGGAGCCTAATGGTCTGATGCTGAGGAGCCTGTTGTGTATTGTTAGCAAATTCTGTTTTTATTTTAAATGAAACATTAGTTGTACAGGATAAACAGTGTTAAGGTATATATGCTGACCTGTGTTGTAATGTCTGAAGGGGCCGTCTGCATAAGCCATTCTGGACTGCGCTACCTCTTGGTCTGTGTACAAGTGAGAATAGATCATGAACAAATGTATCAATTTTCACGCTTCCTCCTCATTCCATTTCAGTTTCTGCCGCCTGAAGGCATTGCCTCTTCCAGGCCTTGAGAAGGTCAGATCTGATCCTGATCCCATCTTTATCCAACATTCACAGGAGCACTTTACTGCAGAATTTGGGATTAAGCTTTTCCCCATTAGCCTGGGTATACTGAGGCCATTTGCATTGAGAATGCTGCCGCTCTGACTGAGAGCAAATATTTCAACACTAAGGGTTCAACCTGACTTCGTAACGACTGAAGAGAAAAATCAAGAGATGTAAATAACACTTTCCAATTCAATCCCTTCCACTGATTCAGATCAGCTTCCTTAAAGAAATTTTAGTTCGCGGTACAAGAGTGGTGCCAGGGAATTGGTGGGCTGTTAATGATGTGGTGCTATTATTTATAAAAAAGGATGCATTGAGTAATTACTTGGCTTATCCACAGTGACAGGGAAATTATTGGAATTAATATTAAGGGACAGTCTAAACCCTCATTTAGGAACAGTCAGCATGGATTTGTAAAGGAAACCTTGTGTCTAACTAACTTGATGGAATTTGTTGTGGAGGTAACAAAGAGTGTCAATGGGGGCAGTGTATTTGATGTAGTCTACATGGATTTTGGCAAGACTTTTGATGAAGTCCTGTATTGACAGGCTGGTCAAGAAAGTAAATTCCATTGGATCTGGAAGAGATTATTAGATTCAATCCAACATTGATTCATTAGCAAAGAAAAAAAGTGTAATGATCAGATGCTTTTGTGAGTGGAAGGTTGTTACCAGTGGGATTCCACAGGGATCTGTATCTGGTCCTTTGCTTTTTGTAATACATATTAATGGTTTAGATTTAAATTTAGAGGTCATGGTAAAGAGTTTTACAGATCATATAAAGACTGGTTGACAGTGGGGAGGACATCCTTAGACTCTGGAAAGATAGAGATGGACAGTTGGGCAGAAAAATGGCATACTAAATTTAATCTAGAAAAGTGGGAGGTACAAGAAAGCAAGGAGATATGCAATAAATGGGAAGCTATTGACCAATGTGGAGGCACAAAAGGACCTTTGAGTGAACGTCCACAGATCCTTGGCTATCAGAATAGGTCAATATTATGGTTAAAAAGACAAATGGAATGCTTCCTTTTATTAGTAGACATACAGAAAATTGGAGCAGGGAGGTTATGTTCGAGTTGTATACAAGATTAATTAGACCACAGCTTGAGTACTGTTTGCAGTTCGAGTCACCACATCACAGAAAAGATGTATCTGCACTGAGGAGACTTCAGAGAATATGTATGAGGATGTTGCCAGGTCTGAAAATTGCAGCTATTAGCAAGGCTGGTTAGCTGGGGCTATTTTCTTTAGAACAGAGGAGGTTAAGGGGAGATTTATTTCTCTATAAAATTTTGAGGGGCCTAACAAATAGGAAGGACTTATCTCTGTTAGCAGAAGTGTCATAGATTTAAAGTAATTGGTTGAAAGATTAGAGGGAAGATGTGGAATTTTTTTTTTCACCCAGAGAATTGTAGGGGTCTGAAGCTCACTGCCTGAAAGGGTAGTAGAGTTGAAATGCTCAACACATTTAAAAAGCACTTCGATGTGCACTTGGAACAGCCATGACCTGCTCATGGACCTAGAGTTGGAAGGAAAGATTAGGCTGGTAGTTATCTATTAATTGGCACCGATATGAAGGGGTGAATGACCTGTGTTGTAAATTTTCTTTGCAAATGATCCTGTATTCCTTGATTTATCAGTAGTTTCCCCAAAGAAAACAACAAGAGTACCAGAAAACATAACATTTTTAGTATGTTCCAAGCAAGTCAAGCGTTTGATGATCTCAGCTTTAGGGCCACTTTAGAAGAGCTTTTGGCAAATCTTCTCTTGTTTATTTGCAAACACAGGGAGGATGTAAATAAACAGGCTTGACCTACAACTTCCCATTACTTAGGTCAACTTGGCAAAAGTGATGCTTAGCTCATTTATTTCTTGCTTCTTAAATAATAATAAAGTTTACAAAATCCTCTCCACACAACCTGTTTCTAGCTGGGTCTTAAGGTCAGCTTCGCTTTGTAAAAAGCTAACCCTAATGGTATGAATCCAAAAAGGTTCTGATTGTGGGAGTCCCTGCTTAAAAAGAGATTGCAGTGGTGAAAATCACATTGCATGGTTTCCTCCTTAAGTGAGTGTTGCACTTTTCAAGAAGCCTAAGGAACTTCTTTAAAATGGATGGGATTCTGAACATAAAGCTCTCTTAATAGATTGCTCTATCTGAATAATTTGGCATGAAAAGCTGATCTAAAAATATTTGTATAATTGCAGCAATGATGCATTTTGGGGGGTCAAATATAAGAGGAAAGTATACAGTAAATACTGTACAGATCCTTTGGAGCATTGATGTACAGTGGGATCTTGGGGTGCAAGTCAATGGCTCCCTGAAAGTGGCAACACAGATATGTGGGTAAAGAAGGCGTATGACACTCTTGCCTTCATTGGTCAGGGCATTGAGTATAAAAAGTTGGGAAGTCATGTTGCAATTATGTAAAACTTTGGTTAGGCCATATTTGGAGTATTTTGTGCAGTTCTAGTCACTGCACTATAGGAAGGATGTGGAGGCTTTGGAGAGGGTGCAGAAGAGGTTCACCAGGAGCAAAAAAAAACCAAATTGCTTAAAGAACTCAGTGGGTCTAGAAATGAAAGGATGGTCGTGTTTCAGGACTGATGCAGGGTCTTAACCCAAAATGTTGAGCATGCCTTCGCCCACACAGATTCTGCTTGACCTGCTGAGTCCTTCCAGCAGTTTGTTTTTTGTTCCAGATTCCAACATCTACAGTCTCTTGTGTCTCCAGGTTTACCAGGTTGTTGCCTGGATTGGAGTGTATTAACTATAAGGAGAGGTTGTTTTCTCTGGAGCGTCAGAGGCTGAAGGGCAACCTGATGGAATTATATAAAATTATGAAAGGTAGATAGTCAGAGTCTTTCTTCCAGGGTGGAAATGCCAAATACTAGAGGATATAGGTTTAAAGTGAGAGGGGGATAGCTTAAAGGAGATTTGTGAGGTTTTTTTTGTGTGATAAGTGTCGAACTTGCTGCCGGGGGGATAGTAGAAGCAGATACAATGGCAATGTTTAAGAGGCATTTAGACAGACACATGAACATCCAGAATAGAATGATATGGACCATGTACAGACAGAGGATTATTTTAGATTAGCATCATGTCGATGCAGACATGGTGGGCCAAAGGGCTTGTTCCTATTCTGTTCTATGTTGTAATAATGATGACGCCAGGTTTTAAGACCACACTGAAGATAATTAGATTGAGAAAACTGTAAAACTGAAAATCCAAAACCATAATAATAGAAGCATGCATCCAGTCAATCACTGGTAGAATAAAGACGGTATCCAAAAAAGTTATCATGCCCCTTTTCTCTTTGAGCAACTGTGTGCTCCCAACAGCTTACATCATATCAAGCAATTCCACTTTAATTCTGTTGATATAAGCCTACATATACTGGGGAGAAACTGAGGAAATTTGAGAAATATGTATGAGATGGAATATGATAAAGGAAGAATTTGACAGTATACATGTGAGATTCTGTGTGAAAGTGAACAGCAAGAGTGAGAAAGAATATTTTAGAGAGTGAGAAGAGGGATGGATTGAGATCATATTAGAAAGGGAAATGTATGAGATAAAGAGCAGAACAGAAACAGAAATAAAAATGTTTGAAAGATGAAAAGAAATAGAACACAAATGGAACAAAAGGTGTAATAAAAGAGCACAAAAAGAATCACAAAATTCAACAGTCCCTTTTTAGTATTAACTCTCAAAGTATTCACTCCAAAAAATAAATAGGACAAAAAAACATTCCTCACTGATTACCAGTTTGGAATGTGAGCTCCATGTATTGTGGAAAAGAAATATTTTAATTATTTTATAGTAATCACTATAAGTAATTGCTGAGAAACCTTGTCATCATTCATTAATAATTTACAAATCTAACAGCCACAATATCCATGAGGGAACTAGTGGTTATACTACCAGGAAACTGAGAAGAATGGCAAATAAAAGGGTGTGCCAGAAGGGCAGGCAAGGTGGGGACTGGTTTTATCTGCATCAGAGAGAAAGCTCCAACAATTATTTATGATGTTTTAAAATACCTTTAGACTGTCAACAACCAGAATTTCTTCTGAGCTGTGATGATCTAACTCTTAGGATCCAACAGATATATGTAGAGACTGATTTGCAGATCATAGATCAAAATGATCCAGCTGGACACCAGTTGCCCTCTATCCAATAACAAAGGAAACCTTCTGATGTGAACCAGGCTTGTGTGCAAACCTATTCCCCACAATGGCTAGACTGTTAATGGCATTAACTAACATGGAGAATATATTGGTTAAAACACTTTATTGCTAAGAAAATAATTTATAATCTGTCTGATGTTAATTGAACATTATTAAGTATAAAAGTCCCTCAAGTAATCAGTAGACCACCTGAGCACTTAAATGTTCTGAAATGGAGTTGAACTGTCGACTAGCGCACCAAAAAGAAGAAATAGCATAGTGAAGTACCTTGAAGCATTTCATACAGTGAACTGTGTTTAGAGTGCGGGGACTGGCACAGCAGAGCGAAATGCGGCAGTCATAAATGCCACACACACAACTATCAAATGATTGAACAGTTGGTCTGTTTTTGGTGGTTGTTGGTGGATGGAGGAATGTTGGCTCGTGCACCAAGAAAACTGCCTTCTCCTCTTCAAGTGATACCACAGGGTCACGTCAAACACCAGAGCTCAGGCTAACGTCTTTATTCCAAATTTGGAAGCTCTTGCCATCGGCTACACTTTGGCTGGAAGACAGATAAACGATGACTCCCTAATTGCACTGCCACTTGCATGTTGATGAACATCTGAAACCACTCTGTTCATGATCACTTAGTTTAAAAAAAAGTTGGTTTCGCTGGTCTGAAGTACGTCGGACATCAATAGGTCGAGGATTGAAGTAGTATGTAAAAGATTTCAGTCAAAGTGGGTAGTTTTGAAGCTGAGGTCTATCTATCACAATTATTCTTTTTTTTTAAATGGGTGAGAATTTTCAAAATGTGTAAAAATAGTGAATGTTGGGACTCTGGGAAAGAGAAACGTCGAAAATACATCTGAAACAAAGTTGTACCTTTCTCTACAGCCCATCCGAACAAAAGAATATCTAAATGTAGCCTTTGAGAAATGAATATTTCAGTATCATTCTAAAACTAAAAGACCTTTTTATATCAATTTATTCCTGAAGGGGATCTACCGAAAATATTAACGGTATTTCATTTTTCTGGGTGCTGGCTGGCTTGCTTGTAATACTGGTAACGATTTCTGTATTTGATTGTTTCGCCGGGGTTAAGGGAAAATAATTATTAGTTGACCAGTGCCCTTCACGCTGTCCAATATGCCTTTCCTCTGCTACCCATAATACAAGAAGATATTCCCATTGATGCTATCATTGGAGGTTGTAAGGAGTTTGTACGTTCTCCCCGTGTCTGTGTGGGTGGGTTTCCTCCCACATTGCAAAGACGTGCAGGTTAGGAAGTTGTGGGCATGCTATACTGGCGCCGGAAGCGTGGCGACACTTGCGGGCTGCCCCCCAAAATCACTACGCAAAAGATGTATTTCACTGTGTGTTTCGATGTACTTGTTACTAATAAAGATCTTATCATCAGCGGTAGAGTTGTACCTAAGAGATCTTGTTAGCACTGGTTTGTTTGTATGTTAGAACGGTTGTTAGGATTTCTCCAACAACATAGTCTGCAAAATCCATTTTCACGTTGCCAACTCTTCGCTGGAAAATTCGTCGCCTTCTCCTATCAGTCGTCATAACGTCGGCAGAAAACCACCAGAAACCATCTCTACATATTTCCCCAGGGATTCCTCCCAGCTTTCTCCAAGCTCCCATCAGTCGATGGGGAGATGGTCTTGCAGAAATTCACTGTTGCCAGTCTAGAATCGGACAACCCCCAGAAGGCAACTTTTACTTCGTGAAAAGTCCAAATTCACTCATTGAATCATGCAACAAGGGAAGGGAGCCATTTGGCCCAGCAATCCTTTGGCCCATCCAGCTCCCTGAGTCCTTATCCCGTCCTGCCTACCCTTCTTTTTGAACGCATGTGTCATTTCCATTTTGAAAGTTATTGTTGAATCAACCTCCATTTTTTAGTAGTTCCTTTTCAGGGGAAGTTTTTCGTATGATCGGTAACTCCTCTCTCACCCTCACATCCCGACCTTTTCTTACCTTCCCTTTCCTTTTCTCTTTCATTTTGTTGATGCCACTGTACACAGAAGATGTACCAGGTTACCTCGCCTGTCTGCCCACGTTCTCTTTTACAACGCTAACTCATTATTTACCAGCGCTTCAAAACCGTGTAACTCATTTCCTTCACTCATCTCTTCCTCCTCAATCTAAAAACGCAAGCTTGCTGCTTCTTCATCACGAACTCCTCGTCTTCTGATCATGCACTTAGATTTCCCCAAAACGAAAAAGAATTAATTTTTCCTCCTATCCGAACATTTCCAATAGGAAATGGCCGATATAACAAATCTGTCGCACAAGCGGAATCCCTAGGAATTAAGTCGTACCATCCCAAAGCATGGTAACAGGCAGGTGCCCGAGGCTGAGCACTGTGGGTACCGGCGGTGGTCATTGTCCCTGGAAGGGCCTGTGACTATCAAAACGTCCTTCTCTTTCATTGGTCAGTGAAACAAATTAAACGATCCCTTACAATTAGTAACCTTCCAGTTTTTTTTAATAATCAACAAAGGTAACTTTTCTGGAATATCTTCGCACCTGTATAAAATCTGCATGTTAGAAAATTATTTCTAATTCAATTTTAATAAACTTGATCCTTTTATTACACCTCAATTAATCACACATTCCTTAACATTCTGCGGTTGAATGAAATGTAATAAATTATGCTCATCACCTGTCTGCGATGTTCTTTCTCTCTTTCCCACCTCAACCACTGCCACTTTAAGACTAAAGGATCTTTCGCCGCCAGCTCAAACTCCGCCGATCATTTGCAGTTTAACGCACTGCCCGAGAGTTGCAGGGAGTTAGAAGGGGGATTAGTGTGTGTGCGCGAGAGAGAGAGTCGGAATCGCAGTCATATGCTTGCTCTGTACCAGCTCCGACAAACGGGCAGTCACACTCTCCCAAAGCAGATTAATTTAAATAAACACATGTGAAAATCTCAAACTTAATTCCTGCTATAAAGCGAACAATTCTCATAGTCACAAGAAACAAAGTAAGGACATTAGGGCGAAATAGTGAACGCAGGCCACCAGAACGTCAGTTTTTAGAACTACCCTATATCAAAGAATTAGGCAAAAAGAAAATCCAGAAGGGTCTTGAAAAATAATCATTTGTGAAAACACACATACAATTAAGCTCGATCTCCGTCACACATAGCGGCATGACGGGGTTGCAATGATAAGTTATGTAAACTGACTAAACTGTTTTGTAATGTTTTTCGGCTTATTGTTAATACTTTGTAAAATTCACTAAGAAGATTCACGGGATAATATATATTCAGTGCTACAAAACTAAGAAGTCGTACACAAATACTTCTGTCGAGTTGTACACACAGTCGAATGAATGAACTCGGACAAACATTCAGCTCCAAACAAATAGTTTTGAAATGTTTTGAAATATTTTAAACACACACATCAGGAACACGCACTGTACAGAACACCCAGAATAGGCAGCTCGCGTCCCACCTCCGACCCTGTAACCCCTTTATGTGTTTTACTTTTGTCTTCTCTTTTTCCCGTAGGTCGCAGCCATTTTCCACAGAAATAAATAACTGATCAATGTTTATTAGAATTTTGTACAAATCTGAGGGAATTTCCCCATTTTTTTTACCTTCAAAAAAGCGTTGCAAAGCTTCAGTCTCGTCAACCACTTCCATTTCTCTATCAGCTAACGACTCCTCCCCGACACATCCATGTAAAGAGTTCGCCCGCTTCCCAGAACTTCAAAACATCAGGGAATTCCCACAACAATAAATGATAGAAGCGAAGATTGGCCGAGGAGGGGAACAAGTCTGGAACCCTGCCAGCGAATCCACGATCTCGCACCTCCTCAATGTACCTGCGGGAGGTCAGTTTCACGAGTCAGTGTCGTGCTGCCAACTCCTCTGATCAGTTTGAAACCAAACTTTATCTTTATTTTGTTTTGGCTAAAACTTCAGCACCGAAAACGTGGGGGTTTGTACCTCTCACATCTTCATGAGTGCAAGAGGATAAAAGAAACGTTTCTCCTTTAATAAAGCAAAAGTACTAAAGGCAGGATTCCTGGTTCAGATTCCTTCCCCCCCCCCCCAGCCCACCCTACCCTACCCTACCCTACCCTCCCCTCCCCTCCCCGTTCGATGGGATTTTTTTTCTCTCTCCACTTATCGCTCTGCTGCCTGATGTGATGTCAGCTGGAGCATAACGTCACTCATTCGTCGACGTGCTCGACAATAAACTCTGTAAAGGAGCAGTTGCCCTACCGATAAATGCAGGTCGCAGTATGGAGGGAGTGGGGGATTTAGCTTTGCAATGTTTGTCCAAAAAAAAAGTCAAAGGTCGCTTCGTTTGTTGAGGAAAGCCTGAGGTCAGACCAGTGATGGATTTCTCAAACCTGCAACCTCGGTAGCACTTCCTTGTTGATCTGGTTTCTTCAGTCGACTAACACTGGTGCTCTTCTCAACTTTTTACGCCCAGATTCCATATACCTCGCCCTACACACTCTCTTATTTTATATTTTTAAGATATTCGTCACCTACACATTTTTTTGACAAGGTTTCTTTTACTATGAAGCACCTTGGGCTATGATACCAGTTGAAAGCACAAATTGTTGATGTTCTGAAATCAAGATTTAATTTGTGCCTTATTTTTTGCCTTGGATCTCACAACTCCTCACCTCTCTCAGTTGTTCCTTCAGCATAAAATCTATAAGCATCATAATGGACGTCCTCAAGGTAATGCTAAAAACTTCAGCTCCTCTCTTACCTATTCTGGACCAGAGGTTCAGTCAGTCATTACAATTTCTCAAAAAAATTAGAGGTTTTGTTTTCATTAGCAAACACACATGATACAGCAATCAAAATAAACTAGTTGAATGAAGCTTCATTTTTATAATTCCTTCCCACTGTCCTTGAAATATCAAAAGTACAAGTTCAAATGATTCATTTCTGCATTAATTATGATGAATTACTGTAGTTTTTTTCTTGCCCTATCCCTGTTATCTTCCCAAATCCCACACTGCTGTTACCCCCACTCTCAACTGTCCATTCCTCCAGATCTGATCCCTCTCTTTTTCCCAACCATTGTGAGGTGTATTTGTACTCTGAAGTTCCCTCCTAGACCCCTTCCTTTAGAGCACATCTTTAACCCTGTCTTCAACTAAATATTTGCTCACCACTCCAATTATCTCTTCTTTGTCTTCCCATCAATTTTTGTCTAATTATGTATCAGTGAAGTGCCATTTGTTTTAATGCTAAAGATTTAACATGTCTAAATTGTTGAATAAATATGTTCACACTGGCTTCACATGTACAATATTAATGAGTTGAAAATAAGATCTTGCTCTTCTTCCCCTAAACATAAGTGTGTCAAGGTTATTCATCTATTTATCTTTGTGATGAAGAGGTTGAGAACTAACCTCAAACATTTCTGTCACAGCGAGTTACTGAATCTAGAATCAGCTCCCATTAAAATAAATCAATACCAAGTGAACTGATTCCTTTAAAATGGAACTCGTTCAATATGGCGTAAGGTTGATACGGATAAAAAACAATGACCAGGTTTGACTTGAAGAACAACTTTCAGTTCCTGGAAGAAAAACTGTTGAATATTCTGGTCAAAAAAACTGGATTAATACCCTCGAGTTTTGTTTAATTTGAAAGGTGAGTAGAAAACTTTGCTATAGTTAATTGCCTCTCCTCAGAGATAAGATGAATGATGTAGTTTAGATAAATTTGAGCAAATTTATGTGAAAGAATCAGGTAGACAAAAAAATAGCATAAATAAAAGATACTGTGGAAGATATCAGATACTGTTAAACTAGTATTAAAGACCTTTTTTTGGAATTATGCTCCATTGCTGATTCCTATGCTGATGTGGCAGAGGATGGCTGTTTGAACTTCATGGACCAAACAAGATATCACCAAACTCCGAGACCTAGGACTCGACACCTCCCTCTGTAACTGGATCCTTGACTTTCTAACCAACAGACCGCAATCAGTGAGGATAGGCAGCAATACCTCCGGCATGATTGTTCTCAACACTGGTGCCCCACAAGGCTGCGACCTCGGCTCTCTACTCTACTCTACTCCCTATACACTCATGACTGTGTGGCCAGATTCTGCTGTAACTCCATCTACAAGTTTGCAGATGATACCACCGTTGTAGGCCGTATCTCAAACAACAATGAGTCGGAGTACAGGAAGGAGATAGAGAGCTTAATGGCATGGTGTCATGTCAACAACCTTTCCCTCAATGTCAACAAAACAAAAGAGCTGGTCATTGACTTCAGGAAAGGGGGCGGTGTACATGCACCTGTCTATATCAACGGTGCTGAGGTTGAGAGGGTTGAGAGCTTCAAACTCTTGGGAGTAAACATCACCAATAGCCTGTCCTGGTCAAATCACATAGATGCCACAACCAAGAAAGCTCACCAGCGCCTCTACTTCCTTTGGAGGCTAAAGAAATTCGGTTTTCCCTCTTTGACACTCACCAACTTTTATCGATGCACCATAGAAAGCATCCTATCTGGATGCATCATGACTTGGTGCGGCAACTGCTCTGCCCAGGACTGCAAGAAACTGCAGAGGGTTGTGAACACAGCCCAGTGCGTTATGGAAACCAGCCTCCCCTCCTTGGACTCTGTCTTTACCTCTTGCTGCCTTGGCGAAGCAGCCAGCATAATCAAAGACCCCACCCACCCGGGTCATTCTCTCTTCTCTCCTCTTCCATCAGGTAGAAGATACAGGAGTCTGAGGGCACATACCACCAGACTTAAGGACAGCTTCTACCCCGCTGTGATAAGACTATTGAATGGTTCCGAGATGGACTCTGACCTCAGGATCTACCTTGTTGTGACCTTGCACCTTACTGCACTGCACTTTCTCCGTAGCTGTGACACTTTACTCTGTACTGTTATTGTTTTTACCTGTACTAACTCAATGTAACTGCACTGTGTAATGAATTGACCTGTATGATTGGTATGCAAGACAAGTTTTTCACTGTACCTGGGTACAAGTGACAATAATAAACCAATACCAATCTCCATTCAAGTTCTAGGATAGACTTGCTTGTTCATGTTGGCTCTGAGCAATGTTATGCCAGAGGATCACAAGAGCTATTTTGTATCACCCTAGAGTGGTTACAGTTAAAAAGTTTATGCAGGAATTTCAGAATAGGAACTTATCCCTTTACTCTCAGAGTCTGAGAAATTCCTTTAACTTAACAAAGATTTGTGCTTATTTTGTTCTCATCTGGAGCTCTTATTGTATTACTCCATCTGGTGGTTCCCTATTTAATTGCCTGGTACTTTGCCGCTGGGTTCTTTTCAAAGGACTTGGCTTTCATTTTTGAATACATTGTTGAATAGTTCTTCAGTTATTATTGGTATTGATTTATTATTGTCACTTGTACCGAGGTACAGTGAAGAACTTGTCTTGCAAACCAATCGTATTATATTACCTTTATCGCACTTTTTTTTCCCCAATTTTCTCTCCACCCTTCCTTGAGCTAGCAAGATTGCTTTTAATCCAGCATGGTTCCATTGATACAAAACAACCTCTGGTCCCTCATCCAAATGATCACTTTTCATGAACATTGATCACTAGAAGATATTTAATCACATGTGAATCATGCAGTGCCCAGTGTTGTCATCCCCCTTATGAAATTCCAGTAAAGGTTTGTTGATATCAGTACGGTCTATTTTCACATCTGTAACTAAGCAACAGAAAGGCCAATTGTATCTCTATCACCAGATAAAATCAAGCGACTCCTGATCGACATCACTCTGGGCAGTGTACTTACCAGGTGAACCAAAGGGAGAATTCAATAATGGGTTGTGAGAGTTATTAGTCCCAAGTTGAAGCCGAGACATTGGCGCTCAAATTACCTGGAAGACCACTGTTATGATTCTGACCAATTTTTGTTTTCTTATGGTCATGGCAAAGTGCATTTTCCTTGAATGAACCATATTCTCTGTAAAGTAAAATTTATAGCTTGAAGCATTGTCATGCTTGGGAACACGGTACCAAAGCTAACAATAGTTCTGCTGAACTATACACTGAATGCTGTCAGGAATAATTAAAATGAAAACATCAAAATATATTTGAATATTTGGAATTATTTTCAGAATTCTCTTACTAATTCATTAATCATTTATTTAGTTAAGTTCTGTGCATATCTTGAGATTTTGCTGATTGCTCTAACAGCAAGGGTACATATGCTTTTTTGAACTGTTGCAATCCGCAAGTTGAAGGTACTCCTGCAGTGTTATTAAGTAGGGAGTTCCAGGATTTTCATCAAACACTAATGAAGATATGCCAATATTTTTTGATCTGAACTGGAACCTTCAGGCAGTGATTTTCTCATTTGTCTGGTGCCTGACTAGGAAGTAAAGGTTCCAGGCATAGGAGCTGCTTTCAAAGGAACTTTGGTAAGTTGCTGCAATGCATTTTGTAGATGCTTCAATCAAGGAGGCTGTTTTCCCTTGGATGATGTGGAGCTTTTTGAGTACTGTTAGTCTTGTATTTATTCAGGCAAGTGCAAAATATTCCATCACACTCCTGCATTGTTCCTTGTGGAGAAAAGAAAGCTTTTAGGAGTTAGGAGTTGAATCACTTATCAAATATCCAATTGGTAATCTGCAGGCCAGAGAGAAAGGGTGGTTCAGTGAGACTGACAGAATTGCTCTACTAGGAGCCAGCAAAGACTTCATGGGCCAAATTTGTACTGTCACTACTGTCAAGTAGTGTGGGTGGGAACATAGGAATTGTTGTGCAAAATAGGATGAGATGCTGAGACACATAAAAAGGGATTCTCTTGCCACCACTGATAGACTATATACAGTGTAACGAGTTTCGATAGCAGCTATAACTGTGGTCATAGTAATCTACAGTAGAATGGAAAATTTCTGGGCTTTTTTTTAGCAGATTAGGTAATATTTCAGGTAAATATTATATTCATTGTACATAATTGTATCATACAATGATTGTTATTGTAGTGTGATGAGATATAGAAGTTTAAAACATTCCGAATGTTCTAACAAGGTGGTGCATTAATTATTTAAAATGAAGATAATTATTTTTGTAGTTAGATTTGTAGGTAGAAAACATCACCGTACATAAATATCTTAACATATGATGAATGTAAGTTAATGTTGAGTTTCATGGATCTACCACACATGCATTGTCTGTGGCACACTTAATTGATTTAACTATCATACTCATGAAACAGCAAATAAAGCAAATGAACAATTAGGGAATATATCAATGACCGAACTACATCTTAAAAGTAGCTTTAACAAGCAAGAAAGCAATCTTCCTTTTCTGGTTTTATCTGACAATCTGACCTTTGCCCAAAGAGAGGAGTCCTAGATTTATAAGCATCAGTCAATCTGTATTGGATCAAAAGGTTCTGACTCAAAACGTATATTGTTAACAAGGAACAAATCACACAACAAGTTAAGAACCAAACACTATGTAAAGGTCTCCAACTAGAGCATTGATTTTATCTTCTATGTTCCTTATATTGATTCTCATATGTTGCCCTTTTGCACACACTGTGAGGGATCACAGCCTCTGTACGTTGTGCAGCTTTAGTACAAGATGCTGCAGTCTGTTGTCTCTAATGCTCACAGACACAATGGCCCCGTCACATTGCACAACAGCCCCTTCACAGTCCTGACTTCTCCATAATTTCCCCATCCTGCTTGATTACCCCACTTTCTGTTTTCCACATTCCCTTTCTGTTTCCTGCCTTTATCTCTGTTTTCCCTCATCTTCATGGCAAGGTCATTAGTTGCCATAGAAAATATTCTTTAATGACACAAACCACTTTTCAGCAATGCTGCTTGTAAAAGGGAGTACATTACAACAGTGACTCCCAGTTTGTCATTTGGGGCAAATTTAGTGCAAAATGCATGAAATCCAATTTCTGGGCTGAGTTGCTTTAAATGTCTACAGCCTGTAAACTGTCGTACTTACATGATACTCAGTAAAGCAGAGATTCTTCTAACCTTCAGCTCATTTGAGGATCTTTCAGTTTGCACTTGATCCCCAGTTCCTTGTTTACTCTCCAATAATTTGTTTCCATTTACATTATCTATGCATCTCAAAGCTTTAAATAACCAGTTGACCTTGATTAATCTTTTTAAACTAGTACAAACAAGTTCAGATTGAATCAAAATTCATGATATAGAACTCTGTTCTTACAGCCATTCCTTTGAGGTTTTTCTACTTGTCATCATCCATTTTATGTTTGCCTATGAATTATACACAATAGCTGCAGTTGTCCTCTCTGGCTGAATTCTGGCCTGAATTTGGCACATAAACTTGATCGTTGCCCTATTATCCAAGGTCATGTTGATTTGCAATTTTGTTTTAGCAGGGTCCAAGCAAAGTTCTTGTTTTTGTTTCAGAGATCATTAGTATAGGTTGGAAATTGTCTCAGAATGAAAAGGACTTGGAATGAAAATCTCCAGGACTAGTAAATGGTTTAAAACAGATAATTGCTTTAATGAATGTAATTTAACCACCCCCCCCCCCCCAACGATCACCACCCCTTGCCCCTCACCCACAACAATCCCAAGATTGACTGGATCGGGCAAGGTTGCCTTTTAACGTGCCCATCCACCGGCATCCCTGGAAGACAGCATTGCTATTGAATGTCTGATGTATTCCTGTCATTAGGGAATCAATATAAGCAATACTGGGCTTTTACCACAGCCCAGCAATTAGCTCGGTCAGACTAGCACCAAATAACGAAGGTGCCAATATCACTGTTAGAACTACTATGCTAGCAATCTGTGGGCATCTTGAACCAGTACTTGGTACTCATTTATCTACCCACACTGCACTTTCTCTGTAACTGTAACACTATATTCTGCATTCTGTTATTGTTTTTCTTTTTGTACTTCCTCAATGTATTTATGTTTTGGATTGATCTGTCTGGATAGCATGCAAAACAAAGCTTTTCCCTGTATCATGGTACATGTGACAATAAAGTAATTAACAATTACTAAAGGCTGAAACACTCTAATTTCAGAATGCTGCTTCTTAGGACAGAAGTATATGCCAAGTTTCTAATCTTCTAATTCTAATCCCTGAAAGCCTGAAGAGAAGCTTGCCCAAACTGGCACACGAGCTACAGTCTTTATCATATTTTCCCGCACGACCCCATTTCTTTTGACTTCTTTAATATCCAAAATATCTATCATGTTGATCTTTGTTTTGCATATTGTCAGTGACTAAGCCACCACAGCCTTGTTGGGTAGAGAATTCCAAACATTCATCATCCTCTTGGTAAAGAAATTTCTTCTTACCTCAACTCTGATTGGACAACCCTTGAATTTGAGTCTGTGACTTCTGGTTCTAGACACTACAGGACAAACATCCTTGCACTTTCCCTGTATGGCATCATGAGAATTTTGTACATTTCAGTGAGATCACCCCTCATTCTTCTAAACTCAAGAGAGTTTGAACCAAGTCTGCTCACTCTCACCTCATATCACATGCCTCAGCCCCATCCCATCCCATCCCCGGAATCAATCTGCATCTTTTTATTTGATTAATATCATTAGTTTAAATATAGTTAATTGTTTGAGAGTGTTTTGGAAAGTAATTTTTTAAAGTTTAGTTTAATTAGTTATTTTTTTAATACTGTTTTTATTTCTTTAATAGTTCTTGGATTCTACCCATTTCATCAACTCGTAAAGTTGTCCCAATTCTCTTTCATCCTCCCCAAATTTAAAAACTTTTAACTTATAATTCTTCCAAATACTCTCTCTGAAGCAAATTGATTAGCTCACATTTAGTGAGACTGTAAGAAAATCACAATGTTGCATCACTTTGCTGGACAATGCAGATAAATAGGTAAATGCTGTGGAGATGGGATAATACCAGTTATTGGTTAACAGTGACTGGATAAACTCTGTATTAAGTCTGAGCCATTTTTGACTCGAAAGGGATGAAAGGAAAGGAACGTTGACTCTTCAGCTGAAACATTGTATAGCACAAGACATCATCTTGGTAAAGGTATTTACTCTTCAAATAGGAACAGCCTCCTGAACTTTAGCAGTTCGTTGCAATTTAAAATACCTGCCCGACCTCTTTAAAGACACTGCACTTGTAATATACGCAACCCTGTAGGTTCATAGTGCAGTAATATGCAGAGAGTTGTTTTCAGGAAACACACAGAGCTCAAAATGCGTGGCTGGTTTAATCAAGGTTCTTCTTAGATTGTTAAGTCAAGGACACAGAACAAAAGAACATGACCAAACATAAGAGGAGGAAGTCAATATTGTTACTGGTAAGAGGGCCAGAGATATGCAAGACATTAGTGAATCAATTATCATCATGTAGTACAGATGAGGATCCAAATGAGGGGAAAGTGTAAACCTTGAGGCAACTTCTTAATCTGATGGTTCTGGTGATTTTTGAGAGCTACAAGCTTGGCACATGTGAACAAGGAACAGAGGAAATTGTTGTTGAACACCTGGTCGGCTTACAGACCTTGGCAAAGAGCTCCAATTTACAGAACTTTTTACATTGGCCATTTTAGTTTGTGGACTGACTAATGAGAGCGATCAGGTGAAACTTTTTGATATGGAGAACTTAACATTTGAAGGTGGTCATCACTATGAAAATAATCTTTGTAAATGTGAAGCAGTTTTGTTTGTGGTGCAGTTCCAGTGTTTTGGGCAAGCAGATAAAGATGGTACTTCTGGACCATCCTTTATCACATCTGGTATGCTCTAATTAGTATTGCACATCAAACAGAATACTACAGCAGATCCACTGTCATGTGCCTTGTAGGGAGTCAACAACTAACCTGGAACAGGACATTTTTCAGTTTCACAGTGTTGATGATTTTCTGGAGACAGTCGATAAGCTTGTCAGGGCCACCTATAAAGATGCTCCTTTGAGGCAGCTGTAATAACAGGACTCATCAGAAAAGAGTGAACTGGAGATTGGAATTGAGTAAGGAGCACTGTATGAAATGTCAGTGAGTCACAGTTCCCTAAAATGAAGCCACAGAATGGTGATTGCAAGGGTACTACAAGTATGTACAGTATACTGAAGGAAGTTCACAATCAGCACATGGCAATTGTTTGTGGTGGCCAGATACAATGGGTACTGCCTGGGATAGATCGGCGCATTTAAGATCTGGTTATGGCCAACTGAGGTGTCAGGACTGAACCACAGCTGCCCGCTGCTCCATTGCAAACATGGAGGTGGCAAGCTTATCCCTTCCAGAGGGCAGATGTTGACTTTTTTTCAGCTGGGGACATTGTATTTCCTCTTGCTCACTAATAGCGTTCAAAGGGTTTGAAAGAGTTCCTGAGGTCTATTTTTACAATCTGTGCTCTCCCTAAGAACTAGTTTCCAACAGTAATCTGCAGATAATACTGCCTGTTTGTCACTTTCCTTCACTCTAATGTACTCCTGCTGAAGATGGTGAAGACAACAATGATGAGAGGTCTAGGCAATCCATGAGTCACTGGCTGGCTTTATTTATTTTTATATATTCCCTGGTTGAAATGTTTTTTGTGTGTCAATGGTTGCAGACTGGCTGAGCTTGGAGCTGCTTAACTTGAAAGAACAGGTGGAGGAGAAGAAGAGCTAGAGTATGGCACAAGTCACAATGTTGGGAGAGATGGTTTCAAATGGAAGTTCTCTAAGCACCAGGTCATTGACAGTTGTTAAAATGAGTATTGAACATTGAAACGGAATACTACTGGGGCAGCCTCACCAGAATACCCTGGTGAGGCTAACCCTGAGTACTGAGCACAATGTTGGTCTCCTTATTTAAGAAGGGATATACTGACATTAGAGGCAATCCAAAAGAGATTCATGTGATTAATAGAGAAACAAAGGACTGCAGATGCTGGAACCTAGCTGAAAAACATGATGATGCTGGAGGAACTCAGCAGGCCAGGCAGCATCCGTGGAGAAAAACGGGCGGTCGATGTTTCCGGTCAGGACCCTTCTTCAGGACTGAAGATAGAAAAAGGGGAAGCCCAATATATAGGAGGGAAAAGCAGAGCAGTGATAGGTGGACAAAAGATGGGTGGTGATAGGTAGCTGTAGGTGAGAAATAGTGATAGGCAGGTGTGGGGGAGGAGGGGAGAGCAGATCCACCAGGGGATGGGTCAAAGGTAAGGAGAGAAAGGGGAAAAAAAGGTAGAAAAAAAGAGGCTAGGAAAGGGAAGAAGAGAAGAAGCATAGTTGGGGGGGGGAGGGTTTGTGGGGAAGGGGGGTTGGGGATTACTTACAGTGGGAGAATTCAATGTTCATGCCGTTTACATGAACAGCACCTCATTTTCCGAACCTTGCAGCCTAATGGCATGAACATTGAATTCTCCCACTTTAAGTAATCCCAGCCCCCTTCCCCACAACCCTCCCCTCCCAACCATGCTTCTTCTCTTCTTCCCTTTTCTAATCTCCTTTTTTCTACGTTTTTTTTCCTTTCCCTCCTTACCTTTGACCCATCACCCGGTGGATCTGCTCTCCCCTCCTCCCCCGCACCTGCCAATCACTATCTCTTACCTGCATCTACCTATCACCACCTTGTGCCCACACCGCCTCCTCTCTTTTCTCCACCTGTCACTTCTCTGCTTTTCCCTCCTATACCTGTATATTGGGCTTCCCCTTTTCATATCTTCAGTCCTGAAGAAGGGTCCTGACCCGAAACGTTGACCGCCTGCTTTTCTCCACTGATCATCCAGCATCATCGTGTCTTTCATGTGGTTAATTCTTGGGATGAGGAGGGTATCCTGTCAAGAGTGGATAAAGAAATAAGATCTTTGGAATTTAGAAGAATAAGGGGTGATCTTATTGCAACCTATGAGATCCTTAGGGGCATGACAGAGTTGATGTTGAGGTGTTTCCACTTTTGGGAGAATCTCAAACGAGGGGACATAGTTACAAGATTGGGGAGTGGTCATTTAAAACTGAGGTGCATAGCAAATTATTCCCACAGAGAGTATGGAATCTCTGGAATTCTCTAACCCAGACAATTGTGGAGACTGAATTGTTGGGGTATTTAGAGAGGAAGGTTCAATTTTTGAAAGAGCGGGGAGTTGAGAGGTATGGAGGACTGGCATACTGTACATGATGAAGGTGGAAGGTGGGCATTCAGCTCCCTAAATTCATGCATTGGAAAGTAAGTGGCACAGAGACAAATAACAACATAATTACAACAAATAGTAGAATGAATTGTTTAAAGTGTCTATCAAGATAGGAAGACAAAATTTGGCTGGGAGAGGAAAGTAAAGTGATAGGTATAGCAATTTCAAAAGGATAGAATATAGGAGATAGGTGTATTTTGTTTTACAAAGTGTATGCTCCTAATGTATCGTACTCCGAAATATTTAGATCCTTGTCATGCAGACTTGCACAAATTGCATATTTTTGAATAATTTGATAATGTAAAAATAAACTTGTGGAAGTTGTTCACCATATGATCAATAATTACATGAAAAAAGACCTTGAGGAATATACTCAAACATAATCAGCCAACGTAGAAGGACAGCTCAATGTTGCTTTCACTGTAACCCAGCCAGCATGTAGGTCCTCATAGCAGTATGTAAGAGAATTGACACCCAATATTATAAGCAACAGTGAAGAGGAACAGTTTGACAAGGTAGGGGACTCGTGCCTGGAAATGAGATTATTTGTTATTTGCAGGGAAAGCAAATAATATTTTCGAACATTCTAGTCAGCAGAGCAAGGTGGCAGAGATTGAAGGTAGTGAAGGATGAGTTTAGGACTGTGAACAATAGCTGGAATGAGTTGCAGGACACAATGTAAAAATCAAAAGCTGCAGATGCTGGAAATCTGAAATATAAACAGAAAATGCTGGAAATACTCAGCAGGTCAGGCAGCTCCAATGGAAAGAGAAACAGAGTTAGTTAACTCTATTTCTTTACACAGTTAGTACCTGACCTGCTAGGTACATTGTTTATAGTAGAGGTCAGGATAATGTCCAAAGTTATTCTGTGGCATCTCTAGTAAACTGTACTGGGAAGCCAATAGGATTGGCATCTTGGAAAGATGAGATCAAATGAACATCAGAGCAACTGTTAACCAAAATCATCTTGTAATGTGACAAAAAGAAAAGGCACCAGCCCCTGTGGAAATGTACATTTGCACATGTTTACACCCTCAGGAGAAAAGACACCTGAAAAAGCACTGGGAGTAAAATCAAAATGACTCCTGAAATCCTGTGTGTAGTTTAACAAATTTCACAATAGAGGTCTCAGCCTGCTTTGAGTGGGAGTGAGTTGTCAGCAAACAATGGTGGAAATGAAGTGTGACAAACATCACAATGATCAGCCTGTGCCTAAATGTTGTCCAGGTTTTTTTTCTGTATGCAGGCATGGGGCTGTTTTCAGAATCTGAGGAGAGGCAAATGGAATTGAATGTTGTGCAATCATCAGCAAACATCCCTGCTTATGACCTTATGACAGAGGAAAGGGCATTGATGAAACAGCTAAAGCTGTTCAGGCCTAAGGAACTGCTGGGGCTCCAACCAGTGGAGAATTGTCCTTTTGTTTTCCATTTATTTTAGTTTTACCAGGACTCCTTGATGTAATATTTAGTGAAATGCTTTTTTGATGTCAAGAGCAGACACTCTCACTTTGCCTCTGGAATACAATTTTTTTTTGAATATTCTTGACTGTAATGAAGTTTACAGTCACAACATATTGAAACCAAGCTAAACGTCAACAACCAGAATGCTGATGAGTAAGTACATTCCACAGCATCCCTAGTATTTAGCTGATGATTGAGAGTAGACTGATGGAATGTAACTCCCAGGTTGGGATTTGTTGTGCATATGGGGACTGGACATATCTGACAAATTTTCATTTTCCTGGATAATTGCCAGATATGCCTAGTCCACACATGGGTGTACTGAAACGAAGGGTTCTGACAAAGTGTCACAGACCCGAAATGTTGACTGTTTCTCTTTCCAGAGACGCCTCCTGATTTGCTGAGGTTTTCCAGCAATTTTAGTTTTTGTTTCTGTGCTGAAACAACTTTGCTATAATTCTGTGGAGAACATATTTTCCACAATACAGCCTGGATGTTGATGGTGCTCATCATCTTTACAGTATCCAGTGCCCTCATGAGGAACGAATCAAATTGTTGAAGATTGGTTTCGCTGATGGTGAGGATCTCAGAAGGAAATCGAAGGGCTCTACACAATCAACATCAGAGGTTGGAATGGGATAACAGCAGAAGGATATCAGAGGAGATGTCTGCTTATTGAAAAACAGACACTAGGATTATTCTTACTGTCCAGGATAATCCTGGACCCAGTTCAGCTACACACATTATAATGTGACTTCATGCCCTGCTTCATCCCAAGCCAAGCTTCAAACTTCACCCCTCTTAGCACAATTGTTGCTGCTGAATTCCTCACTGATGATATCGTCACTCCTGCCTCAACCATATTAGCATTGTGTTCACTTCCAGATTTTAGTCTGCATAAACAACAAGGCTCCTTAAGATGCTGACTGTTCCTGGGTTAGAGTTTCACAGGCACCACCTATACTTTTTATGTGAGGTTTTACTAGGTTCCCCCCCCCCCATCCCCTTTTGCATGAACTCAGTCTTTGCCCTGACCTGACAAGCATTTATCTAAACTATTGGTGTGTCAGATATAAAGGGTAATGAATACAAGGGAGGGAATCATAGATCTGAAAACAATGGAGGGCTTCAGATTAAGTTATTAACCAGTAGAGCGAATCTTAAACACTTTTAGGTCCAATATCTGCGTTGAAATTCAATTAACGTATTCAGCTCTCTCCTCATTGTATGCTGTTTGTTAAACATAACCCACTCCATTGAAGCATAAACTAGAGGTTTTTTTTTACTCAGTTCTTTTTCTTATCCTTTGAAAATGCTGATCCTGGATTGTAATTCCAGCAACATGAACAGTAGGAAGACCTCATGGCTGAACAGAATCCTCTCCTCACCCACTGTGACCAAAGCAAGCCCAACTGTACAGAAATCTAGAATAAAAACACCCCAACCTAACCCAGTAATACTGAGGTCAGTTGTAGCAACTTCTCCGCCACACTCACTGAAATCAACAGTAAGGCATAAGTGAGGGACTATCATCACAGTCTGTCCTTAGTCTCTACAATCTAATGCAAAACCACATGGTGCACATAATACAAGCAATAGAGTGAATTTTAAAAGTAATATACCATAATTAAATTTAAACCCCATAACAATGCCATATAATTGTCCTAACAGGCAGGTAGGGTGAACTACCCCTCCTAACCCCATCTTTGAGTTGCCTCTGGAGAAATGCTACCTTGGCAGTGAGGCTGATCCTCTAGTTTCTAGCTATAACTATATCTTACTCAATTCGTCCTGATTTTGCTCAGATATCTCCTGATATGTTCGAACAGCAGTGGTGAGAGGTACAAGATTGTTTGGAAAATTCTCAAATTTGATATCATTTGAAAGTAATCCTGCTCATTCTGTACCCTCCCTATTTGTGATTGCACTGGGATGGTAAACTGCCAATGAGAGAAAATCTCACCAATAACGACAGAGTGGCTCAGTTCCATATTTGACTGTGTACTTGCTGATCAAGTCATAAAGGGACTCATATTATTGAGTTTCTAAAGCACTTATAGTTTAAATTATATTGAAAATATAACTGAATTGTTCTTAATTAATGTAAAAATAGAATCACCCTAGTGGGTACTTTTCCCATAAATGCCAATGAGATGTAAGGCCATTAGGCTGGTTTAAATGGCTTCAGTGAAGTTGGTCAGACCATGAGGAGAATTTCATGCTCTTTATGATTATCCAGCAATCAATAAATACACCTGTACCCCTGTAGTATGGAAGGAAGAATCTGATTTAAGCTCTCAACAAATGCAGCTCACCTTCTACACTTTATTCCTCACTACTGCACTGAAATATCAGCCTATTGAAAGAACTCAAATCTGAAATACCTGAAATTGCTCATTGCTATACAAGTCCTGGTTATAACATTGATGAGCATTTCTGGCCACACCACCTTGGAAAGGATAATGTTCTTGTTGGAAGTATATTGTGGATTAATGAGAATATTAGCTTTGCACAAAAAGGCTAAATATGAAGAGCTTGTGCAGTTGTGCAATCTGCAGTTTTTAAATTTGAGGGGTGAATTAGTTGATGATTTCAAAGTCAAAAAATGTTGGAAATATTCAGCAGGTCATACAGCATCTGCAGAAAGAGAAATCAAGTTAACATTTCAGGTCAAAGTCTGACTAAAGACTCTTCGACCTTAAACATTAACTCTATCACTCACTACATATGTTGCCTGACTTGCAGAGTATTTCCAGCATTTTCTATTTTTGTTTCAGATTTACAGAATCTGCAATTTTTTGATTTTTATTGGAGCTTTTGAGATGTTAGAAAAATTAATGGGATGGATAGAGAGAATAATTCTACTGGTTGAAATGGGGGCTTAGACTAAAATTTAGAGCAAGCTTTGGAAGAGTCATAGAAGAGGATGATAGAAGTTTGGAATTATTTACTACAAATGGAAATTAGTCCTGGGTTAATTCTTAAATCAAAGTTATTAAAGGATATAAGGTAATTGCAGCTAATCTGGAGGAGGTCACTAACAAACCAAAATCTAACCGAATGGCAGGACAGGTTCAAGGGACTAAATGGCCTGTTCCCGATCACATGTATAAACATATGAAACAAATGGATTGGGATTAAGTTGAAGAGCCTCTCATCATTGATTAGTCTAACCACAAAAATAAAGGCACTTGAAGTTACCAAAAGGATTATTAACACCATGCAAGACAACACACTTCTAGATGAGGGGCGATAAGAGGACAACCGCGTGGAATTTAACAGATGCACTAAACATACACATATGGTTTTAAACAGAATAGACTGGATAATGCTTTTGACCCCCCAATGACTAGGATCAGGTGACATCAAACAAATCACTTCCAGGTGGAAAATAATCCTTGCAAATAGTCCACTGATTTAGACAATGTTGGATTTAGGATATATTTACTACTTTGACAAATCATTGTTGTCAAGGGCGATTAAAGTAAAGTTCCATCAGTGGAGTAACTTTCACAGCAACTTTCCAACTACACTAATCGTATTGAAAATATTTTTAAACCATAACTCATTATGAGGAGCCAGCACCCTGTGATGTGAAGAGAGGCTTTCTATTAGACACAGGGCTGTTTCTCCCAGTTCTTGACTATCTGACACACCTTCTCACTCTGAAAACACAAACCAGATGCCAGAAAAATTCAGTTTAATCAAGGGTGAGCCAGTTCAGAATGCCTTCTCCTAAATCTTTTCATATAAATTATTTACAATGAATTTGCTGGATTCTATTCAAAAATGTCACTTTAAAGGCCAAGCTACTTCAAACAAAACGTGTATTTTTAATGGTAATTTAATTTACAATTTACTGTCCTGACTGACAGATAGAAAGGGGCTCAAGTCTCACAGCTAGGGTATAATTTTCATTTGATTTCTTATTGCTCTTGGTATCATTTTTCTCCCAATTCTTCCCACATAACAGACAGATCCATGAACCCAAGAGTAATGTTGTCTCCAGTTTGCATGCCATTCCACTGAGCTCCATGTGGGAGCAATACTTCTGAACCACATTTTCTTCTAGCTAAGGTAGTATTTGGGCAGGTCACAGATTTAGCAGATTACACATCATTTCCACTGTGAAACTACCATGACTTCTAGTCATCTAAAGTATACCAAAATTATTCTTTTTAACTATCATCA